>NW_027439820.1:0-44200 GCF_031893055.1 Leptodactylus fuscus
TCAATGAAACCCTATGGGGAAAATCAAACTCCGACATGATACAAGTTGCAAGATCACCCAGCTAGCCTATGATGGGCTGTCACTAGATAGGCTTAACTGTCAACTTTCCCATGGCTGCGACCTTCTCAGCCAGAGCTACACTCAAGAATACACGATCAATGAAACCCTATGGGGAAAATCAAACTCCGACATGATACAAGTTGCAAGATCACCCAGCTAGCCTATGATGGGCTGTCACTAGATAGGCTTAACTGTCAACTTTCCCATGGCTGCGTCGTTCTCAGCCCGAGCTACACTCAAGAGTACACGATCAATGAAGCGCTATGGGGAAAATTAAACTCCTGCTTGATAGAAGTTGCCGAGTAAACGATCAATGAAACTCTATGGGGAAAATCCAACTCCGGCATGATACAAGTTGCAAGATCACCCAGCTAGCCTATGATGGGCTGTCACTAGATAGGCTTAACTGTCAACTTTCCCATGGCTGCGACCTTCTCAGCCAGAGCTACACGCAAGAATACACGATCAGTGAAACCCTATGGGGAAAATCAAACTCCGACATGACACAAGTTGCAAGATCACCCAGCTAGCCTATGATGGGCTGTCACTAGATAGGCTTAACTGTCAACTTTCCCATGGCTGCGACCTTCTCAGCCAGAGCTACACTCAAGAATACACGATCAATGAAACCCTATGGGGAAAATCAAACTCCGACATGATACAAGTTGCAAGATCACCCAGCTAGCCTATGATGGGCTGTCACTAGATAGGCTTAACTGTCAACTTTCCCATGGCTGCGTCGTTCTCAGCCCGAGCTACACTCAAGAGTACACGATCAATGAAGCGCTATGGGGAAAATTAAACTCCTGCTTGATAGAAGTTGCCGAGTAAACGATCAATGAAACTCTATGGGGAAAATCCAACTCCGGCATGATACAAGTTGCAAGATCACCCAGCTAGCCTATGATGGGCTGTCACTAGATAGGCTTAACTGTAAACTTTCCCATGGCTGGGACCTTCTCAGCCAGAGCTACACTCAAGAATACACGATCAATGAAACCCTATGGGGAAAATCAAACTCCGACATGATACAAGTTGCAAGATCACCCAGCTAGCCTATGATGGGCTGTCACTAGATAGGCTTAACTGTCAACTTTCCCATGGCTGCGTCGTTCTCAGCCCGAGCTACACTCAAGAGTACACGATCAATGAAGCGCTATGGGGAAAATAAAACTCCTGCTTGATAAAAGTTGCCGAGTAAACGATCAATGAAACTCTATGGGGAAAATCCAACTCCGGCATGATACAAGTTGCAAGATCACCCAGCTAGCCTATGATGGGCTGTCACTAGATAGGCTTAACTGTCAACTTTCCCATGGCTGCGTCGTTCTCAGCCCGAGCTACACTCAAGAGTACACGATCAATGAAGCGCTATGGGGAAAATTAAACTCCTGCTTGATAGAAGTTGCCGAGTAAACGATCAATGAAACTCTATGGGAAAAATCCAACTCCGGCATGATACAAGTTGCAAGATCACCCAGCTAGCCTATGATGGGCTGTCACTAGATAGACTTAACTGTCAACTTTCCCATGGCTGGGACCTTCTCAGCCAGAGCGACACTCAAGAATACACGATCAATGAAACCCTATGGGGAAAATCAAACTCCGACATGATACAAGTTGCAAGATCACCCAGCTAGCCTATGATGGGCTGTCACTAGATAGGCTTAACTGTCAACTTTCCCATGGCTGCGACCTTCTCAGCCAGAGCTACACTCAAGAATACACGATCAATGAAACCCTATGGGGAAAATCAAACTCCGACATGATACATGTTGCAAGATCACCCAGCTAGCCTATGATGGGCTGTCACTAGATAGGCTTAACTGTCAACTTTCCCATGGCTGCGTCGTTCTCAGCCCGAGCTACACTCAAGAGTACACGATCAATGAAGCGCTATGGGGAAAATTAAACTCCTGCTTGATAGAAGTTGCCGAGTAAACGATCAATGAAACTCTATGGGGAAAATCCAACTCCGGCATGATACAAGTTGCAAGATCACCCAGCTAGCCTATGATGGGCTGTCACTAGATAGGCTTAACTGTAAACTTTCCCATGGCTGGGACCTTCTCAGCCAGAGCTACACTCAAGAATACACGATCAATGAAACCCTATGGGGAAAATCAAACTCCGACATGATACAAGTTGCAAGATCACCCAGCTAGCCTATGATGGGCTGTCACTAGATAGGCTTAACTGTCAACTTTCCCATGGCTGCGTCGTTCTCAGCCCGAGCTACACTCAAGAGTACACGATCAATGAAGCGCTATGGGGAAAATAAAACTCCTGCTTGATAAAAGTTGCCGAGTAAACGATCAATGAAACTCTATGGGGAAAATCCAACTCCGGCATGATACAAGTTGCAAGATCACCCAGCTAGCCTATGATGAGCTGTCACTAGATAGGCTTAACTGTCAACTTTCCCATGGCTGCGTCGTTCTCAGCCCGAGCTACACTCAAGAGTACACGATCAATGAAGCGCTATGGGGAAAATTAAACTCCTGCTTGATAGAAGTTGCCGAGTAAACGATCAATGAAACTCTATGGGAAAAATCCAACTCCGGCATGATACAAGTTGCAAGATCACCCAGCTAGCCTATGATGGGCTGTCACTAGATAGACTTAACTGTCAACTTTCCCATGGCTGGGACCTTCTCAGCCAGAGCGACACTCAAGAATACACGATCAATGAAACCCTATGGGGAAAATCAAACTCCGACATGATACAAGTTGCAAGATCACCCAGCTAGCCTATGATGGGCTGTCACTAGATAGGCTTAACTGTCAACTTTCCCATGGCTGCGACCTTCTCAGCCAGAGCTACACTCAAGAATACACGATCAATGAAACCCTATGGGGAAAATCAAACTCCGACATGATACAAGTTGCAAGATCACCCAGCTAGCCTATGATGGGCTGTCACTAGATATGCTTAACTGTCAACTTTCCCATGGCTGCGTCGTTCTCAGCCCGAGCTACACTCAAGAGTACACGATCAATGAAGCGCTATGGGGAAAATTAAACTCCTGCTTGATAGAAGTTGCCGAGTAAACGATCAATGAAACTCTATGGGGAAAATCCAACTCCGGCATGATACAAGTTGCAAGATCACCCAGCTAGCCTATGATGGGCTGTCACTAGATAGGCTTAACTGTGAACTTTCCCATGGCTGCGACCTTCTCAGCCAGAGCTACACTCAAGAATACACGATCAATGAAACCCTATGGGGAAAATCAAACTCCGACATGATACAAGTTGCAAGATCACCCAGCTAGCCTATGATGGGCTGTCACTAGATAGGCTTAACTGTCAACTTTCCCATGGCTGCGACCTTCTCAGCCAGAGCTACACTCAAGAATACACGATCAATGAAACCCTATGGGGAAAATCAAACTCCGACATGACACAAGTTGCAAGATCACCCAGCTAGCCTATGATGGGCTGTCACTAGATAGGCTTAACTGTCAACTTTCCCATGGCTGCGTCGTTCTCAGCCCGAGCTACACTCAAGAGTACACGATCAATGAAGCGCTATGGGGAAAATTAAACTCCTGCTTGATAGAAGTTGCCGAGTAAACGATCAATGAAACTCTATGGGGAAAATCCAACTCCGGCATGATACAAGTTGCAAGATCACCCAGCTAGCCTATGATGGGCTGTCACTAGATAGGCTTAACTGTAAACTTTCCCATGGCTGGGACCTTCTCAGCCAGAGCTACACTCAAGAATACACGATCAATGAAACCCTATGGGGAAAATCAAACTCCGACATGATACAAGTTGCAAGATCACCCAGCTAGCCTATGATGGGCTGTCACTAGATAGGCTTAACTGTCAACTTTCCCATGGCTGCGTCGTTCTCAGCCCGAGCTACACTCAAGAGTACACGATCAATGAAGCGCTATGGGGAAAATAAAACTCCTGCTTGATAAAAGTTGCCGAGTAAACGATCAATGAAACTCTATGGGGAAAATCCAACTCCGGCATGATACAAGTTGCAAGATCACCCAGCTAGCCTATGATGGGCTGTCACTAGATAGGCTTAACTGTCAACTTTCCCATGGCTGCGTCGTTCTCAGCCCGAGCTACACTCAAGAGTACACGATCAATGAAGCGCTATGGGGAAAATTAAACTCCTGCTTGATAGAAGTTGCCGAGTAAACGATCAATGAAACTCTATGGGAAAAATCCAACTCCGGCATGATACAAGTTGCAAGATCACCCAGCTAGCCTATGATGGGCTGTCACTAGATAGACTTAACTGTCAACTTTCCCATGGCTGGGACCTTCTCAGCCAGAGCGACACTCAAGAATACACGATCAATGAAACCCTATGGGGAAAATCAAACTCCGACATGATACAAGTTGCAAGATCACCCAGCTAGCCTATGATGGGCTGTCACTAGATAGGCTTAACTGTCAACTTTCCCATGGCTGCGACCTTCTCAGCCAGAGCTACACTCAAGAATACACGATCAATGAAACCCTATGGGGAAAATCAAACTCCGACATGATACATGTTGCAAGATCACCCAGCTAGCCTATGATGGGCTGTCACTAGATAGGCTTAACTGTCAACTTTCCCATGGCTGCGTCGTTCTCAGCCCGAGCTACACTCAAGAGTACACGATCAATGAAGCGCTATGGGGAAAATTAAACTCCTGCTTGATAGAAGTTGCCGAGTAAACGATCAATGAAACTCTATGGGGAAAATCCAACTCCGGCATGATACAAGTTGCAAGATCACCCAGCTAGCCTATGATGGGCTGTCACTAGATAGGCTTAACTGTCAACTTTCCCATGGCTGCGACCTTCTCAGCCAGAGCTACACTCAAGAATACACGATCAATGAAACCCTATGGGGAAAATCAAACTCCGACATGATACAAGTTGCAAGATCACCCAGCTAGCCTATGATGGGCTGTCACTAGATAGGCTTAACTGTCAACTTTCCCATGGCTGCGTCGTTCTCAGCCCGAGCTACACTCAAGAGTACACGATCAATGAAGCGCTACGGGGAAAATTAAACTCCTGCTTGATAGAAGTTGCCGAGTAAACGATCAATGAAACCCTATGGGGAAAATCCAACTCCGGCATGATACAAGTTGCAAGATCACCCAGCTAGCCTATGATGGGCTGTCACTAGATAGGCTTAACTGTCAACTTTCCCATGGCTGCGACCTTCTCAGCCAGAGCTACACTCAAGAATACACGATCAATGAAACCCTATGGGGAAAATCAAACTCCGACATGATACAAGTTGCAAGATCACCCAGCTAGCCTATGATGGGCTGTCACTAGATATGCTTAACTGTCAACTTTCCCATGGCTGCGTCGTTCTCAGCCCGAGCTACACTCAAGAGTACACGATCAATGAAGCGCTATGGGGAAAATTAAACTCCTGCTTGATAGAAGTTGCCGAGTAAACGATCAATGAAACTCTATGGGGAAAATCCAACTCCGGCATGATACAAGTTGCAAGATCACCCAGCTAGCCTATGATGGGCTGTCACTAGATAGGCTTAACTGTCAACTTTCCCATGGCTGCGACCTTCTCAGCCAGAGCTACACTCAAGAATACACGATCAATGAAACCCTATGGGGAAAATCAAACTCCGACATGATACAAGTTGCAAGATCACCCAGCTAGCCTATGATGGGCTGTCACTAGATAGGCTTAACTGTCAACTTTCCCATGGCTGCGACCTTCTCAGCCAGAGCTACACTCAAGAATACACGATCAATGAAACCCTATGGGGAAAATCAAACTCCGACATGATACAAGTTGCAAGATCACCCAGCTAGCCTATGATGGGCTGTCACTAGATAGGCTTAACTGTCAACTTTCCCATGGCTGCGTCGTTCTCAGCCCGAGCTACACTCAAGAGTACACGATCAATGAAGCGCTATGGGGAAAATTAAACTCCTGCTTGATAGAAGTTGCCGAGTAAACGATCAATGAAACTCTATGGGGAAAATCCAACTCCGGCATGATACAAGTTGCAAGATCACCCAGCTAGCCTATGATGGGCTGTCACTAGATAGGCTTAACTGTCAACTTTCCCATGGCTGGGACCTTCTCAGCCAGAGCTACACTCAAGAATACACCATCAATGAAACCCTATGGGGAAAATCAAACTCCGACATGATACAAGTTGCAAGATCACCCAGCTAGCCTATGATGGGCTGTCACTAGATAGGCTTAACTGTCAACTTTCCCATGGCTGCGTCGTTCTCAGCCCGAGCTACACTCAAGAGTACACGATCAATGAAGCGCTATGGGGAAAATTAAACTCCTGCTTGATAGAAGTTGCCGAGTAAACGATCAATGAAACTCTATGGGGAAAATCCAACTCCGGCATGATACAAGTTGCAAGATCACCCAGCTAGCCTATGATGGGCTGTCACTAGATAGGCTTAACTGTCAACTTTCCCATGGCTGCGACCTTCTCAGCCAGAGCTACACGCAAGAATACACGATCAGTGAAACCCTATGGGGAAAATCAAACTCCGACATGACACAAGTTGCAAGATCACCCAGCTAGCCTATGATGGGCTGTCACTAGATAGGCTTAACTGTCAACTTTCCCATGGCTGCGACCTTCTCAGCCAGAGCTACACTCAAGAATACACGATCAATGAAACCCTATGGGGAAAATCAAACTCCGACATGATACAAGTTGCAAGATCACCCAGCTAGCCTATGATGGGCTGTCACTAGATAGGCTTAACTGTCAACTTTCCCATGGCTGCGTCGTTCTCAGCCCGAGCTACACTCAAGAGTACACGATCAATGAAGCGCTATGGGGAAAATTAAACTCCTGCTTGATAGAAGTTGCCGAGTAAACGATCAATGAAACTCTATGGGGAAAATCCAACTCCGGCATGATACAAGTTGCAAGATCACCCAGCTAGCCTATGATGGGCTGTCACTAGATAGGCTTAACTGTAAACTTTCCCATGGCTGGGACCTTCTCAGCCAGAGCTACACTCAAGAATACACGATCAATGAAACCCTATGGGGAAAATCAAACTCCGACATGATACAAGTTGCAAGATCACCCAGCTAGCCTATGATGGGCTGTCACTAGATAGGCTTAACTGTCAACTTTCCCATGGCTGCGTCGTTCTCAGCCCGAGCTACACTCAAGAGTACACGATCAATGAAGCGCTATGGGGAAAATAAAACTCCTGCTTGATAAAAGTTGCCGAGTAAACGATCAATGAAACTCTATGGGGAAAATCCAACTCCGGCATGATACAAGTTGCAAGATCACCCAGCTAGCCTATGATGGGCTGTCACTAGATAGGCTTAACTGTCAACTTTCCCATGGCTGCGACCTTCTCAGCCAGAGCTACACTCAAGAATACACGATCAATGAAACCCTATGGGGAAAATCAAACTCCGACATGATACAAGTTGCAAGATCACCCAGCTAGCCTATGATGGGCTGTCACTAGATAGGCTTAACTGTCAACTTTTCCATGGCTGCGTCGTTCTCAGCCCGAGCTACACTCAAGAGTACACGATCAATGAAGCGCTATGGGGAAAATTAAACTCCTGCTTGATAGAAGTTGCCGAGTAAACGATCAATGAAACTCTATGGGGAAAATCCAACTCCGGCATGATACAAGTTGCAAGATCACCCAGCTAGCCTATGATGGGCTGTCACTAGATAGGCTTAACTGTCAACTTTCCCATGGCTGCGACCTTCTCAGCCAGAGCTACACTCAAGAATACACGATCAATGAAACCCTATGGGGAAAATCAAACTCCGACATGACACAAGTTGCAAGATCACCCAGCTAGCCTATGATGGGCTGTCACTAGATAGGCTTAACTGTCAACTTTCCCATGGCTGCGACCTTCTCAGCCAGAGCTACACTCAAGAATACACGATCAATGAAACCCTATGGGGAAAATCAAACTCCGACACGATACAAGTTGCAAGATCACCCAGCTAGCCTATGATGGGCTGTCACTAGATAGGCTTAACTGTCAACTTTCCCATGGCTGCGTCGTTCTCAGCCCGAGCTACACTCAAGAGTACACGATCAATGAAGCGCTATGGGGAAAATTAAACTCCTGCTTGATAGAAGTTGCCGAGTAAACGATCAATGAAACTCTATGGGGAAAATCCAACTCCGGCATGATACAAGTTGCAAGATCACCCAGCTAGCCTATGATGGGCTGTCACTAGATAGGCTTAACTGTCAACTTTCCCATGGCTGCGACCTTCTCAGCCAGAGCTACACTCAAGAATACACGATCAATGAAACCCTATGGGGAAAATCAAACTCCGACATGATACAAGTTGCAAGATCACCCAGCTAGCCTATGATGGGCTGTCACTAGATAGGCTTAACTGTCAACTTTCCCATGGCTGCGACCTTCTCAGCCAGAGCTACACTCAAGAATACACGATCAATGAAACCCTATGGGGAAAATCAAACTCCGACATGATACAAGTTGCAAGATCACCCAGCTAGCCTATGATGGGCTGTCACTAGATAGGCTTAACTGTCAACTTTCCCATGGCTGCGTCGTTCTCAGCCCGAGCTACACTCAAGACTACACGATCAATGAAGCGCTATGGGGAAAATTAAACTCCTGCTTGATAGAAGTTGCCGAGTAAACGATCAATGAAACTCTATGGGGAAAATCCAACTCCGGCATGATACAAGTTGCAAGATCACCCAGCTAGCCTATGATGGGCTGTCACTAGATAGGCTTAACTGTCAACTTTCCCATGGCTGGGACCTTCTCAGCCAGAGCTACACTCAAGAATACACGATCAATGAAACCCTATGGGGAAAATCAAACTCCGACATGATACAAGTTGCAAGATCACTCAGCTAGCCTATGATGGGCTGTCACTAGATAGGCTTAACTGTCAACTTTCCCATGGCTGCGTCGTTCTCAGCCCGAGCTACACTCAAGAGTACACGATCAATGAAGCGCTATGGGGAAAATAAAACTCCTGCTTGATAAAAGTTGCCGAGTAAACGATCAATGAAACTCTATGGGGAAAATCCAACTCCGGCATGATACAAGTTGCAAGATCACCCAGCTAGCCTATGATGGGCTGTCACTAGATAGGCTTAACTGTCAACTTTCCCATGGCTGCGTCGTTCTCAGCCTGAAGCGCTATGGGGAAAATTAAACTCCTGCTTGATAGAAGTTGCCGAGTAAACGATCAATGAAACTCTATGGGGAAAATCCAACTCCGGCATGATACAAGTTGCAAGATCACCCAGCTAGCCTATGATGGGCTGTCACTAGATAGGCTTAACTGTCAACTTTCCCATGGCTGGGACCTTCTCAGCCAGAGCGACACTCAAGAATACACGATCAATGAAACCCTATGGGGAAAATCAAACTCCGACATGATACAAGTTGCAAGATCACCCAGCTAGCCTATGATGGGCTGTCACTAGATAGGCTTAACTGTCAACTTTCCCATGGCTGCGACCTTCTCAGCCAGAGCTACACTCAAGAATACACGATCAATGAAACCCTATGGGGAAAATCAAACTCCGACATGATACATGTTGCAAGATCACCCAGCTAGCCTATGATGGGCTGTCACTAGATAGGCTTAACTGTCAACTTTCCCATGGCTGCGTCGTTCTCAGCCCGAGCTACACTCAAGAGTACACGATCAATGAAGCGCTATGGGGAAAATTAAACTCCTGCTTGATAGAAGTTGCCGAGTAAACGATCAATGAAACTCTATGGGGAAAATCCAACTCCGGCATGATACAAGTTGCAAGATCACCCAGCTAGCCTATGATGGGCTGTCACTAGATAGGCTTAACTGTCAACTTTCCCATGGCTGCGACCTTCTCAGCCAGAGCTACACTCAAGAATACACGATCAATGAAACCCTATGGGGAAAATCAAACTCCGACATGATACAAGTTGCAAGATCACCCAGCTAGCCTATGATGGGCTGTCACTAGATAGGCTTAACTGTCAACTTTCCCATGGCTGCGACCTTCTCAGCCAGAGCTACACTCAAGAATACACGATCAATGAAACCCTATGGGGAAAATCAAACTCCGACATGATACAAGTTGCAAGATCACCCAGCTAGCCTATGATGGGCTGTCACTAGATAGGCTTAACTGTCAACTTTCCCATGGCTGCGTCGTTCTCAGCCCGAGCTACACTCAAGAGTACACGATCAATGAAGCGCTATGGGGAAAATTAAACTCCTGCTTGATAGAAGTTGCCGAGTAAACGATCAATGAAACTCTATGGGGAAAATCCAACTCCGGCATGATACAAGTTGCAAGATCACCCAGCTAGCCTATGATGGGCTGTCACTAGATAGGCTTAACTGTCAACTTTCCCATGGCTGGGACCTTCTCAGCCAGAGCTACACTCAAGAATACACGATCAATGAAACCCTATGGGGAAAATCAAACTCCGACATGATACAAGTTGCAAGATCACCCAGCTAGCCTATGATGGGCTGTCACTAGATAGGCTTAACTGTCAACTTTCCCATGGCTGCGTCGTTCTCAGCCCGAGCTACACTCAAGAGTACACGATCAATGAAGCGCTATGGGGAAAATTAAACTCCTGCTTGATAGAAGTTGCCGAGTAAACGATCAATGAAACTCTATGGGGAAAATCCAACTCCGGCATGATACAAGTTGCAAGATCACCCAGCTAGCCTATGATGGGCTGTCACTAGATAGGCTTAACTGTCAACTTTCCCATGGCTGCGACCTTCTCAGCCAGAGCTACACTCAAGAATACACGATCAATGAAACCCTATGGGGAAAATCAAACTCCGACATGATACAAGTTGCAAGATCACCCAGCTAGCCTATGATGGGCTGTCACTAGATAGGCTTAACTGTCAACTTTCCCATGGCTGCGACCTTCTCAGCCAGAGCTACACTGAAGAATACACGATCAATGAAACCCTATGGGGAAAATCAAACTCCGACATGATACAAGTTGCAAGATCACCCAGCTAGCCTATGATGGGCTGTCACTAGATAGGCTTAACTGTCAACTTTCCCATGGCTGCGTCGTTCTCAGCCCGAGCTACACTCAAGAGTACACGATCAATGAAGCGCTATGGGGAAAATTAAACTCCTGCTTGATAGAAGTTGCCGAGTAAACGATCAATGAAACTCTATGGGGAAATTTCAACTCCGGCATGATACAAGTTGCAAGATCACCCAGCTAGCCTATGATGGGCTGTCACTAGATAGGCTTAACTGTCAACTTTCCCATGGCTGCGACCTTCTCAGCCAGAGCTACACTGAAGAATACACGATCAATGAAACCCTATGGGGAAAATCAAACTCCGACATGATACAAGTTGCAAGATCACCCAGCTAGCCTATGATGGGCTGTCACTAGATAGGCTTAACTGTCAACTTTCCCATGGCTGCGTCGTTCTCAGCCCGAGCTACACTCAAGAGTACACGATCAATGAAGCGCTATGGGGAAAATTAAACTCCTGCTTGATAGAAGTTGCCGAGTAAACGATCAATGAAACTCTATGGGGAAAATCCAACTCCGGCATGATACAAGTTGCAAGATCACCCAGCTAGCCTATGATGGGCTGTCACTAGATAGGCTTAACTGTCAACTTTCCCATGGCTGGGACCTTCTCAGCCAGAGCTACACTCAAGAATACACGATCAATGAAACCCTATGGGGAAAATCAAACTCCGACATGATACAAGTTGCAAGATCACCCAGCTAGCCTATGATGGGCTGTCACTAGATAGGCTTAACTGTCAACTTTCCCATGGCTGCGACCTTCTCAGCCAGAGCTACACTCAAGAATACACGATCAATGAAACCCTATGGGGAAAATCAAACTCCGACATGATACAAGTTGCAAGATCACCCAGCTAGCCTATGATGGGCTGTCACTAGATAGGCTTAACTGTCAACTTTCCCATGGCTGCGACCTTCTCAGCCAGAGCTACACTCAAGAGTACACGATCAATGAAGCGCTATGGGGAAAATTAAACTCCTGCTTGATAGAAGTTGCCGAGTAAACGATCAATGAAACTCTATGGGAAAAATCCAACTCCGGCATGATACAAGTTGCAAGATCACCCAGCTAGCCTATGATGGGCTGTCACTAGATAGGCTTAACTGTCAACTTTCCCATGGCTGGGACCTTCTCAGCCAGAGCGACACTCAAGAATACACGATCAATGAAACCCTATGGGGAAAATCAAACTCCGACATGATACAAGTTGCAAGATCACCCAGCTAGCCTATGATGGGCTGTCACTAGATAGGCTTAACTGTCAACTTTCCCATGGCTGCGACCTTCTCAGCCAGAGCTACACTCAAGAATACACGATCAATGAAACCCTATGGGGAAAATCAAACTCCGACATGATACATGTTGCAAGATCACCCAGCTAGCCTATGATGGGCTGTCACTAGATAGGCTTAACTGTCAACTTTCCCATGGCTGCGTCGTTCTCAGCCCGAGCTACACTCAAGAGTACACGATCAATGAAGCGCTATGGGGAAAATTAAACTCCTGCTTGATAGAAGTTGCTGAGTAAACGATCAATGAAACTCTATGGGGAAAATCCAACTCCGGCATGATACAAGTTGCAAGATCACCCAGCTAGCCTATGATGGGCTGTCACTAGATAGGCTTAACTGTCAACTTTCCCATGGCTGCGACCTTCTCAGCCAGAGCTACACTCAAGAATACACGATCAATGAAACCCTATGGGGAAAATCAAACTCCGACATGATACAAGTTGCAAGATCACCCAGCTAGCCTATGATGGGCTGTCACTAGATAGGCTTAACTGTCAACTTTCCCATGGCTGCGTCGTTCTCAGCCCGAGCTACACTCAAGACTACACGATCAATGAAGCGCTATGGGGAAAATTAAACTCCTGCTTGATAGAAGTTGCCGAGTAAACGATCAATGAAACTCTATGGGGAAAATCCAACTCCGGCATGATACAAGTTGCAAGATCACCCAGCTAGCCTATGATGGGCTGTCACTAGATAGGCTTAACTGTCAACTTTCCCATGGCTGGGACCTTCTCAGCCAGAGCTACACTCAAGAATACACGATCAATGAAACCCTATGGGGAAAATCAAACTCCGACATGATACAAGTTGCAAGATCACTCAGCTAGCCTATGATGGGCTGTCACTAGATAGGCTTAACTGTCAACTTTCCCATGGCTGCGTCGTTCTCAGCCCGAGCTACACTCAAGAGTACACGATCAATGAAGCGCTATGGGGAAAATAAAACTCCTGCTTGATAAAAGTTGCCGAGTAAACGATCAATGAAACTCTATGGGGAAAATCCAACTCCGGCATGATACAAGTTGCAAGATCACCCAGCTAGCCTATGATGGGCTGTCACTAGATAGGCTTAACTGTCAACTTTCCCATGGCTGCGTCGTTCTCAGCCTGAAGCGCTATGGGGAAAATTAAACTCCTGCTTGATAGAAGTTGCCGAGTAAACGATCAATGAAACTCTATGGGGAAAATCCAACTCCGGCATGATACAAGTTGCAAGATCACCCAGCTAGCCTATGATGGGCTGTCACTAGATAGGCTTAACTGTCAACTTTCCCATGGCTGGGACCTTCTCAGCCAGAGCGACACTCAAGAATACACGATCAATGAAACCCTATGGGGAAAATCAAACTCCGACATGATACAAGTTGCAAGATCACCCAGCTAGCCTATGATGGGCTGTCACTAGATAGGCTTAACTGTCAACTTTCCCATGGCTGCGACCTTCTCAGCCAGAGCTACACTCAAGAATACACGATCAATGAAACCCTATGGGGAAAATCAAACTCCGACATGATACATGTTGCAAGATCACCCAGCTAGCCTATGATGGGCTGTCACTAGATAGGCTTAACTGTCAACTTTCCCATGGCTGCGTCGTTCTCAGCCCGAGCTACACTCAAGAGTACACGATCAATGAAGCGCTATGGGGAAAATTAAACTCCTGCTTGATAGAAGTTGCCGAGTAAACGATCAATGAAACTCTATGGGGAAAATCCAACTCCGGCATGATACAAGTTGCAAGATCACCCAGCTAGCCTATGATGGGCTGTCACTAGATAGGCTTAACTGTCAACTTTCCCATGGCTGCGACCTTCTCAGCCAGAGCTACACTCAAGAATACACGATCAATGAAACCCTATGGGGAAAATCAAACTCCGACATGATACAAGTTGCAAGATCACCCAGCTAGCCTATGATGGGCTGTCACTAGATAGGCTTAACTGTCAACTTTCCCATGGCTGCGACCTTCTCAGCCAGAGCTACACTCAAGAATACACGATCAATGAAACCCTATGGGGAAAATCAAACTCCGACATGATACAAGTTGCAAGATCACCCAGCTAGCCTATGATGGGCTGTCACTAGATAGGCTTAACTGTCAACTTTCCCATGGCTGCGTCGTTCTCAGCCCGAGCTACACTCAAGAGTACACGATCAATGAAGCGCTATGGGGAAAATTAAACTCCTGCTTGATAGAAGTTGCCGAGTAAACGATCAATGAAACTCTATGGGGAAAATCCAACTCCGGCATGATACAAGTTGCAAGATCACCCAGCTAGCCTATGATGGGCTGTCACTAGATAGGCTTAACTGTCAACTTTCCCATGGCTGGGACCTTCTCAGCCAGAGCTACACTCAAGAATACACGATCAATGAAACCCTATGGGGAAAATCAAACTCCGACATGATACAAGTTGCAAGATCACCCAGCTAGCCTATGATGGGCTGTCACTAGATAGGCTTAACTGTCAACTTTCCCATGGCTGCGTCGTTCTCAGCCCGAGCTACACTCAAGAGTACACGATCAATGAAGCGCTATGGGGAAAATTAAACTCCTGCTTGATAGAAGTTGCCGAGTAAACGATCAATGAAACTCTATGGGGAAAATCCAACTCCGGCATGATACAAGTTGCAAGATCACCCAGCTAGCCTATGATGGGCTGTCACTAGATAGGCTTAACTGTCAACTTTCCCATGGCTGCGAACTTCTCAGCCAGAGCTACACTCAAGAATACACGATCAATGAAACCCTATGGGGAAAATCAAACTCCGACATGATACAAGTTGCAAGATCACCCAGCTAGCCTATGATGGGCTGTCACTAGATAGGCTTAACTGTCAACTTTCCCATGGCTGCGACCTTCTCAGCCAGAGCTACACTGAAGAATACACGATCAATGAAACCCTATGGGGAAAATCAAACTCCGACATGATACAAGTTGCAAGATCACCCAGCTAGCCTATGATGGGCTGTCACTAGATAGGCTTAACTGTCAACTTTCCCATGGCTGCGTCGTTCTCAGCCCGAGCTACACTCAAGAGTACACGATCAATGAAGCGCTATGGGGAAAATTAAACTCCTGCTTGATAGAAGTTGCCGAGTAAACGATCAATGAAACTCTATGGGGAAATTTCAACTCCGGCATGATACAAGTTGCAAGATCACCCAGCTAGCCTATGATGGGCTGTCACTAGATAGGCTTAACTGTCAACTTTCCCATGGCTGCGACCTTCTCAGCCAGAGCTACACTGAAGAATACACGATCAATGAAACCCTATGGGGAAAATCAAACTCCGACATGATACAAGTTGCAAGATCACCCAGCTAGCCTATGATGGGCTGTCACTAGATAGGCTTAACTGTCAACTTTCCCATGGCTGCGTCGTTCTCAGCCCGAGCTACACTCAAGAGTACACGATCAATGAAGCGCTATGGGGAAAATTAAACTCCTGCTTGATAGAAGTTGCCGAGTAAACGATCAATGAAACTCTATGGGGAAAATCCAACTCCGGCATGATACAAGTTGCAAGATCACCCAGCTAGCCTATGATGGGCTGTCACTAGATAGGCTTAACTGTCAACTTTCCCATGGCTGGGACCTTCTCAGCCAGAGCTACACTCAAGAATACACGATCAATGAAACCCTATGGGGAAAATCAAACTCCGACATGATACAAGTTGCAAGATCACCCAGCTAGCCTATGATGGGCTGTCACTAGATAGGCTTAACTGTCAACTTTCCCATGGCTGCGACCTTCTCAGCCAGAGCTACACTCAAGAATACACGATCAATGAAACCCTATGGGGAAAATCAAACTCCGACATGATACAAGTTGCAAGATCACCCAGCTAGCCTATGATGGGCTGTCACTAGATAGGCTTAACTGTCAACTTTCCCATGGCTGCGACCTTCTCAGCCAGAGCTACACTCAAGAATACACGATCAATGAAACCCTATGGGGAAAATCAAACTCCGACATGATACAAGTTGCAAGATCACCCAGCTAGCCTATGATGGGCTGTCACTAGATAGGCTTAACTGTCAACTTTCCCATGGCTGCGTCGTTCTCAGCCCGAGCTACACTCAAGAGTACACGATCAATGAAGCGCTACGGGGAAAATTAAACTCCTGCTTGATAGAAGTTGCCGAGTAAACGATCAATGAAACCCTATGGGGAAAATCCAACTCCGGCATGATACAAGTTGCAAGATCACCCAGCTAGCCTATGATGGGCTGTCACTAGATAGGCTTAACTGTCAACTTTCCCATGGCTGCGACCTTCTCAGCCAGAGCTACACTCAAGAATACACGATCAATGAAACCCTATGGGGAAAATCAAACTCCGACATGATACAAGTTGCAAGATCACCCAGCTAGCCTATGATGGGCTGTCACTAGATATGCTTAACTGTCAACTTTCCCATGGCTGCGTCGTTCTCAGCCCGAGCTACACTCAAGAGTACACGATCAATGAAGCGCTATGGGGAAAATTAAACTCCTGCTTGATAGAAGTTGCCGAGTAAACGATCAATGAAACTCTATGGGGAAAATCCAACTCCGGCATGATACAAGTTGCAAGATCACCCAGCTAGCCTATGATGGGCTGTCACTAGATAGGCTTAACTGTGAACTTTCCCATGGCTGCGACCTTCTCAGCCAGAGCTACACTCAAGAATACACGATCAATGAAACCCTATGGGGAAAATCAAACTCCGACATGATACAAGTTGCAAGATCACCCAGCTAGCCTATGATGGGCTGTCACTAGATAGGCTTAACTGTCAACTTTCCCATGGCTGCGACCTTCTCAGCCAGAGCTACACTCAAGAATACACGATCAATGAAACCCTATGGGGAAAATCAAACTCCGACATGATACAAGTTGCAAGATCACCCAGCTAGCCTATGATGGGCTGTCACTAGATAGGCTTAACTGTCAACTTTCCCATGGCTGCGTCGTTCTCAGCCCGAGCTACACTCAAGAGTACACGATCAATGAAGCGCTATGGGGAAAATTAAACTCCTGCTTGATAGAAGTTGCCGAGTAAACGATCAATGAAACTCTATGGGGAAAATCCAACTCCGGCATGATACAAGTTGCAAGATCACCCAGCTAGCCTATGATGGGCTGTCACTAGATAGGCTTAACTGTCAACTTTCCCATGGCTGCGACCTTCTCAGCCAGAGCTACACGCAAGAATACACGATCAGTGAAACCCTATGGGGAAAATCAAACTCCGACATGACACAAGTTGCAAGATCACCCAGCTAGCCTATGATGGGCTGTCACTAGATAGGCTTAACTGTCAACTTTCCCATGGCTGCGACCTTCTCAGCCAGAGCTACACTCAAGAATACACGATCAATGAAACCCTATGGGGAAAATCAAACTCCGACATGATACAAGTTGCAAGATCACCCAGCTAGCCTATGATGGGCTGTCACTAGATAGGCTTAACTGTCAACTTTCCCATGGCTGCGTCGTTCTCAGCCCGAGCTACACTCAAGAGTACACGATCAATGAAGCGCTATGGGGAAAATTAAACTCCTGCTTGATAGAAGTTGCCGAGTAAACGATCAATGAAACTCTATGGGGAAAATCCAACTCCGGCATGATACAAGTTGCAAGATCACCCAGCTAGCCTATGATGGGCTGTCACTAGATAGGCTTAACTGTAAACTTTCCCATGGCTGGGACCTTCTCAGCCAGAGCTACACTCAAGAATACACGATCAATGAAACCCTATGGGGAAAATCAAACTCCGACATGATACAAGTTGCAAGATCACCCAGCTAGCCTATGATGGGCTGTCACTAGATAGGCTTAACTGTCAACTTTCCCATGGCTGCGTCGTTCTCAGCCCGAGCTACACTCAAGAGTACACGATCAATGAAGCGCTATGGGGAAAATAAAACTCCTGCTTGATAAAAGTTGCCGAGTAAACGATCAATGAAACTCTATGGGGAAAATCCAACTCCGGCATGATACAAGTTGCAAGATCACCCAGCTAGCCTATGATGGGCTGTCACTAGATAGGCTTAACTGTCAACTTTCCCATGGCTGCGTCGTTCTCAGCCCGAGCTACACTCAAGAGTACACGATCAATGAAGCGCTATGGGGAAAATTAAACTCCTGCTTGATAGAAGTTGCCGAGTAAACGATCAATGAAACTCTATGGGAAAAATCCAACTCCGGCATGATACAAGTTGCAAGATCACCCAGCTAGCCTATGATGGGCTGTCACTAGATAGACTTAACTGTCAACTTTCCCATGGCTGGGACCTTCTCAGCCAGAGCGACACTCAAGAATACACGATCAATGAAACCCTATGGGGAAAATCAAACTCCGACATGATACAAGTTGCAAGATCACCCAGCTAGCCTATGATGGGCTGTCACTAGATAGGCTTAACTGTCAACTTTCCCATGGCTGCGACCTTCTCAGCCAGAGCTACACTCAAGAATACACGATCAATGAAACCCTATGGGGAAAATCAAACTCCGACATGATACATGTTGCAAGATCACCCAGCTAGCCTATGATGGGCTGTCACTAGATAGGCTTAACTGTCAACTTTCCCATGGCTGCGTCGTTCTCAGCCCGAGCTACACTCAAGAGTACACGATCAATGAAGCGCTATGGGGAAAATTAAACTCCTGCTTGATAGAAGTTGCCGAGTAAACGATCAATGAAACTCTATGGGGAAAATCCAACTCCGGCATGATACAAGTTGCAAGATCACCCAGCTAGCCTATGATGGGCTGTCACTAGATAGGCTTAACTGTAAACTTTCCCATGGCTGGGACCTTCTCAGCCAGAGCTACACTCAAGAATACACGATCAATGAAACCCTATGGGGAAAATCAAACTCCGACATGATACAAGTTGCAAGATCACCCAGCTAGCCTATGATGGGCTGTCACTAGATAGGCTTAACTGTCAACTTTCCCATGGCTGCGTCGTTCTCAGCCCGAGCTACACTCAAGAGTACACGATCAATGAAGCGCTATGGGGAAAATAAAACTCCTGCTTGATAAAAGTTGCCGAGTAAACGATCAATGAAACTCTATGGGGAAAATCCAACTCCGGCATGATACAAGTTGCAAGATCACCCAGCTAGCCTATGATGGGCTGTCACTAGATAGGCTTAACTGTCAACTTTCCCATGGCTGCGTCGTTCTCAGCCCGAGCTACACTCAAGAGTACACGATCAATGAAGCGCTATGGGGAAAATTAAACTCCTGCTTGATAGAAGTTGCCGAGTAAACGATCAATGAAACTCTATGGGAAAAATCCAACTCCGGCATGATACAAGTTGCAAGATCACCCAGCTAGCCTATGATGGGCTGTCACTAGATAGACTTAACTGTCAACTTTCCCATGGCTGGGACCTTCTCAGCCAGAGCGACACTCAAGAATACACGATCAATGAAACCCTATGGGGAAAATCAAACTCCGACATGATACAAGTTGCAAGATCACCCAGCTAGCCTATGATGGGCTGTCACTAGATAGGCTTAACTGTCAACTTTCCCATGGCTGCGACCTTCTCAGCCAGAGCTACACTCAAGAATACACGATCAATGAAACCCTATGGGGAAAATCAAACTCCGACATGATACAAGTTGCAAGATCACCCAGCTAGCCTATGATGGGCTGTCACTAGATATGCTTAACTGTCAACTTTCCCATGGCTGCGTCGTTCTCAGCCCGAGCTACACTCAAGAGTACACGATCAATGAAGCGCTATGGGGAAAATTAAACTCCTGCTTGATAGAAGTTGCCGAGTAAACGATCAATGAAACTCTATGGGGAAAATCCAACTCCGGCATGATACAAGTTGCAAGATCACCCAGCTAGCCTATGATGGGCTGTCACTAGATAGGCTTAACTGTGAACTTTCCCATGGCTGCGACCTTCTCAGCCAGAGCTACACTCAAGAATACACGATCAATGAAACCCTATGGGGAAAATCAAACTCCGACATGATACAAGTTGCAAGATCACCCAGCTAGCCTATGATGGGCTGTCACTAGATAGGCTTAACTGTCAACTTTCCCATGGCTGCGACCTTCTCAGCCAGAGCTACACTCAAGAATACACGATCAATGAAACCCTATGGGGAAAATCAAACTCCGACATGACACAAGTTGCAAGATCACCCAGCTAGCCTATGATGGGCTGTCACTAGATAGGCTTAACTGTCAACTTTCCCATGGCTGCGTCGTTCTCAGCCCGAGCTACACTCAAGAGTACACGATCAATGAAGCGCTATGGGGAAAATTAAACTCCTGCTTGATAGAAGTTGCCGAGTAAACGATCAATGAAACTCTATGGGGAAAATCCAACTCCGGCATGATACAAGTTGCAAGATCACCCAGCTAGCCTATGATGGGCTGTCACTAGATAGGCTTAACTGTAAACTTTCCCATGGCTGGGACCTTCTCAGCCAGAGCTACACTCAAGAATACACGATCAATGAAACCCTATGGGGAAAATCAAACTCCGACATGATACAAGTTGCAAGATCACCCAGCTAGCCTATGATGGGCTGTCACTAGATAGGCTTAACTGTCAACTTTCCCATGGCTGCGTCGTTCTCAGCCCGAGCTACACTCAAGAGTACACGATCAATGAAGCGCTATGGGGAAAATAAAACTCCTGCTTGATAAAAGTTGCCGAGTAAACGATCAATGAAACTCTATGGGGAAAATCCAACTCCGGCATGATACAAGTTGCAAGATCACCCAGCTAGCCTATGATGGGCTGTCACTAGATAGGCTTAACTGTCAACTTTCCCATGGCTGCGTCGTTCTCAGCCCGAGCTACACTCAAGAGTACACGATCAATGAAGCGCTATGGGGAAAATTAAACTCCTGCTTGATAGAAGTTGCCGAGTAAACGATCAATGAAACTCTATGGGAAAAATCCAACTCCGGCATGATACAAGTTGCAAGATCACCCAGCTAGCCTATGATGGGCTGTCACTAGATAGACTTAACTGTCAACTTTCCCATGGCTGGGACCTTCTCAGCCAGAGCGACACTCAAGAATACACGATCAATGAAACCCTATGGGGAAAATCAAACTCCGACATGATACAAGTTGCAAGATCACCCAGCTAGCCTATGATGGGCTGTCACTAGATAGGCTTAACTGTCAACTTTCCCATGGCTGCGACCTTCTCAGCCAGAGCTACACTCAAGAATACACGATCAATGAAACCCTATGGGGAAAATCAAACTCCGACATGATACATGTTGCAAGATCACCCAGCTAGCCTATGATGGGCTGTCACTAGATAGGCTTAACTGTCAACTTTCCCATGGCTGCGTCGTTCTCAGCCCGAGCTACACTCAAGAGTACACGATCAATGAAGCGCTATGGGGAAAATTAAACTCCTGCTTGATAGAAGTTGCCGAGTAAACGATCAATGAAACTCTATGGGGAAAATCCAACTCCGGCATGATACAAGTTGCAAGATCACCCAGCTAGCCTATGATGGGCTGTCACTAGATAGGCTTAACTGTCAACTTTCCCATGGCTGCGACCTTCTCAGCCAGAGCTACACTCAAGAATACACGATCAATGAAACCCTATGGGGAAAATCAAACTCCGACATGATACAAGTTGCAAGATCACCCAGCTAGCCTATGATGGGCTGTCACTAGATAGGCTTAACTGTCAACTTTCCCATGGCTGCGTCGTTCTCAGCCCGAGCTACACTCAAGAGTACACGATCAATGAAGCGCTACGGGGAAAATTAAACTCCTGCTTGATAGAAGTTGCCGAGTAAACGATCAATGAAACCCTATGGGGAAAATCCAACTCCGGCATGATACAAGTTGCAAGATCACCCAGCTAGCCTATGATGGGCTGTCACTAGATAGGCTTAACTGTCAACTTTCCCATGGCTGCGACCTTCTCAGCCAGAGCTACACTCAAGAATACACGATCAATGAAACCCTATGGGGAAAATCAAACTCCGACATGATACAAGTTGCAAGATCACCCAGCTAGCCTATGATGGGCTGTCACTAGATATGCTTAACTGTCAACTTTCCCATGGCTGCGTCGTTCTCAGCCCGAGCTACACTCAAGAGTACACGATCAATGAAGCGCTATGGGGAAAATTAAACTCCTGCTTGATAGAAGTTGCCGAGTAAACGATCAATGAAACTCTATGGGGAAAATCCAACTCCGGCATGATACAAGTTGCAAGATCACCCAGCTAGCCTATGATGGGCTGTCACTAGATAGGCTTAACTGTCAACTTTCCCATGGCTGCGACCTTCTCAGCCAGAGCTACACTCAAGAATACACGATCAATGAAACCCTATGGGGAAAATCAAACTCCGACATGATACAAGTTGCAAGATCACCCAGCTAGCCTATGATGGGCTGTCACTAGATAGGCTTAACTGTCAACTTTCCCATGGCTGCGACCTTCTCAGCCAGAGCTACACTCAAGAATACACGATCAATGAAACCCTATGGGGAAAATCAAACTCCGACATGATACAAGTTGCAAGATCACCCAGCTAGCCTATGATGGGCTGTCACTAGATAGGCTTAACTGTCAACTTTCCCATGGCTGCGTCGTTCTCAGCCCGAGCTACACTCAAGAGTACACGATCAATGAAGCGCTATGGGGAAAATTAAACTCCTGCTTGATAGAAGTTGCCGAGTAAACGATCAATGAAACTCTATGGGGAAAATCCAACTCCGGCATGATACAAGTTGCAAGATCACCCAGCTAGCCTATGATGGGCTGTCACTAGATAGGCTTAACTGTCAACTTTCCCATGGCTGGGACCTTCTCAGCCAGAGCTACACTCAAGAATACACCATCAATGAAACCCTATGGGGAAAATCAAACTCCGACATGATACAAGTTGCAAGATCACCCAGCTAGCCTATGATGGGCTGTCACTAGATAGGCTTAACTGTCAACTTTCCCATGGCTGCGTCGTTCTCAGCCCGAGCTACACTCAAGAGTACACGATCAATGAAGCGCTATGGGGAAAATTAAACTCCTGCTTGATAGAAGTTGCCGAGTAAACGATCAATGAAACTCTATGGGGAAAATCCAACTCCGGCATGATACAAGTTGCAAGATCACCCAGCTAGCCTATGATGGGCTGTCACTAGATAGGCTTAACTGTCAACTTTCCCATGGCTGCGACCTTCTCAGCCAGAGCTACACGCAAGAATACACGATCAGTGAAACCCTATGGGGAAAATCAAACTCCGACATGACACAAGTTGCAAGATCACCCAGCTAGCCTATGATGGGCTGTCACTAGATAGGCTTAACTGTCAACTTTCCCATGGCTGCGACCTTCTCAGCCAGAGCTACACTCAAGAATACACGATCAATGAAACCCTATGGGGAAAATCAAACTCCGACATGATACAAGTTGCAAGATCACCCAGCTAGCCTATGATGGGCTGTCACTAGATAGGCTTAACTGTCAACTTTCCCATGGCTGCGTCGTTCTCAGCCCGAGCTACACTCAAGAGTACACGATCAATGAAGCGCTATGGGGAAAATTAAACTCCTGCTTGATAGAAGTTGCCGAGTAAACGATCAATGAAACTCTATGGGGAAAATCCAACTCCGGCATGATACAAGTTGCAAGATCACCCAGCTAGCCTATGATGGGCTGTCACTAGATAGGCTTAACTGTAAACTTTCCCATGGCTGGGACCTTCTCAGCCAGAGCTACACTCAAGAATACACGATCAATGAAACCCTATGGGGAAAATCAAACTCCGACATGATACAAGTTGCAAGATCACCCAGCTAGCCTATGATGGGCTGTCACTAGATAGGCTTAACTGTCAACTTTCCCATGGCTGCGTCGTTCTCAGCCCGAGCTACACTCAAGAGTACACGATCAATGAAGCGCTATGGGGAAAATAAAACTCCTGCTTGATAAAAGTTGCCGAGTAAACGATCAATGAAACTCTATGGGGAAAATCCAACTCCGGCATGATACAAGTTGCAAGATCACCCAGCTAGCCTATGATGGGCTGTCACTAGATAGGCTTAACTGTCAACTTTCCCATGGCTGCGACCTTCTCAGCCAGAGCTACACTCAAGAATACACGATCAATGAAACCCTATGGGGAAAATCAAACTCCGACATGATACAAGTTGCAAGATCACCCAGCTAGCCTATGATGGGCTGTCACTAGATAGGCTTAACTGTCAACTTTTCCATGGCTGCGTCGTTCTCAGCCCGAGCTACACTCAAGAGTACACGATCAATGAAGCGCTATGGGGAAAATTAAACTCCTGCTTGATAGAAGTTGCCGAGTAAACGATCAATGAAACTCTATGGGGAAAATCCAACTCCGGCATGATACAAGTTGCAAGATCACCCAGCTAGCCTATGATGGGCTGTCACTAGATAGGCTTAACTGTCAACTTTCCCATGGCTGCGACCTTCTCAGCCAGAGCTACACTCAAGAATACACGATCAATGAAACCCTATGGGGAAAATCAAACTCCGACATGACACAAGTTGCAAGATCACCCAGCTAGCCTATGATGGGCTGTCACTAGATAGGCTTAACTGTCAACTTTCCCATGGCTGCGACCTTCTCAGCCAGAGCTACACTCAAGAATACACGATCAATGAAACCCTATGGGGAAAATCAAACTCCGACACGATACAAGTTGCAAGATCACCCAGCTAGCCTATGATGGGCTGTCACTAGATAGGCTTAACTGTCAACTTTCCCATGGCTGCGTCGTTCTCAGCCCGAGCTACACTCAAGAGTACACGATCAATGAAGCGCTATGGGGAAAATTAAACTCCTGCTTGATAGAAGTTGCCGAGTAAACGATCAATGAAACTCTATGGGGAAAATCCAACTCCGGCATGATACAAGTTGCAAGATCACCCAGCTAGCCTATGATGGGCTGTCACTAGATAGGCTTAACTGTCAACTTTCCCATGGCTGCGACCTTCTCAGCCAGAGCTACACTCAAGAATACACGATCAATGAAACCCTATGGGGAAAATCAAACTCCGACATGATACAAGTTGCAAGATCACCCAGCTAGCCTATGATGGGCTGTCACTAGATAGGCTTAACTGTCAACTTTCCCATGGCTGCGACCTTCTCAGCCAGAGCTACACTCAAGAATACACGATCAATGAAACCCTATGGGGAAAATCAAACTCCGACATGATACAAGTTGCAAGATCACCCAGCTAGCCTATGATGGGCTGTCACTAGATAGGCTTAACTGTCAACTTTCCCATGGCTGCGTCGTTCTCAGCCCGAGCTACACTCAAGACTACACGATCAATGAAGCGCTATGGGGAAAATTAAACTCCTGCTTGATAGAAGTTGCCGAGTAAACGATCAATGAAACTCTATGGGGAAAATCCAACTCCGGCATGATACAAGTTGCAAGATCACCCAGCTAGCCTATGATGGGCTGTCACTAGATAGGCTTAACTGTCAACTTTCCCATGGCTGGGACCTTCTCAGCCAGAGCTACACTCAAGAATACACGATCAATGAAACCCTATGGGGAAAATCAAACTCCGACATGATACAAGTTGCAAGATCACTCAGCTAGCCTATGATGGGCTGTCACTAGATAGGCTTAACTGTCAACTTTCCCATGGCTGCGTCGTTCTCAGCCCGAGCTACACTCAAGAGTACACGATCAATGAAGCGCTATGGGGAAAATAAAACTCCTGCTTGATAAAAGTTGCCGAGTAAACGATCAATGAAACTCTATGGGGAAAATCCAACTCCGGCATGATACAAGTTGCAAGATCACCCAGCTAGCCTATGATGGGCTGTCACTAGATAGGCTTAACTGTCAACTTTCCCATGGCTGCGTCGTTCTCAGCCTGAAGCGCTATGGGGAAAATTAAACTCCTGCTTGATAGAAGTTGCCGAGTAAACGATCAATGAAACTCTATGGGGAAAATCCAACTCCGGCATGATACAAGTTGCAAGATCACCCAGCTAGCCTATGATGGGCTGTCACTAGATAGGCTTAACTGTCAACTTTCCCATGGCTGGGACCTTCTCAGCCAGAGCGACACTCAAGAATACACGATCAATGAAACCCTATGGGGAAAATCAAACTCCGACATGATACAAGTTGCAAGATCACCCAGCTAGCCTATGATGGGCTGTCACTAGATAGGCTTAACTGTCAACTTTCCCATGGCTGCGACCTTCTCAGCCAGAGCTACACTCAAGAATACACGATCAATGAAACCCTATGGGGAAAATCAAACTCCGACATGATACATGTTGCAAGATCACCCAGCTAGCCTATGATGGGCTGTCACTAGATAGGCTTAACTGTCAACTTTCCCATGGCTGCGTCGTTCTCAGCCCGAGCTACACTCAAGAGTACACGATCAATGAAGCGCTATGGGGAAAATTAAACTCCTGCTTGATAGAAGTTGCCGAGTAAACGATCAATGAAACTCTATGGGGAAAATCCAACTCCGGCATGATACAAGTTGCAAGATCACCCAGCTAGCCTATGATGGGCTGTCACTAGATAGGCTTAACTGTCAACTTTCCCATGGCTGCGACCTTCTCAGCCAGAGCTACACTCAAGAATACACGATCAATGAAACCCTATGGGGAAAATCAAACTCCGACATGATACAAGTTGCAAGATCACCCAGCTAGCCTATGATGGGCTGTCACTAGATAGGCTTAACTGTCAACTTTCCCATGGCTGCGACCTTCTCAGCCAGAGCTACACTCAAGAATACACGATCAATGAAACCCTATGGGGAAAATCAAACTCCGACATGATACAAGTTGCAAGATCACCCAGCTAGCCTATGATGGGCTGTCACTAGATAGGCTTAACTGTCAACTTTCCCATGGCTGCGTCGTTCTCAGCCCGAGCTACACTCAAGAGTACACGATCAATGAAGCGCTATGGGGAAAATTAAACTCCTGCTTGATAGAAGTTGCCGAGTAAACGATCAATGAAACTCTATGGGGAAAATCCAACTCCGGCATGATACAAGTTGCAAGATCACCCAGCTAGCCTATGATGGGCTGTCACTAGATAGGCTTAACTGTCAACTTTCCCATGGCTGGGACCTTCTCAGCCAGAGCTACACTCAAGAATACACGATCAATGAAACCCTATGGGGAAAATCAAACTCCGACATGATACAAGTTGCAAGATCACCCAGCTAGCCTATGATGGGCTGTCACTAGATAGGCTTAACTGTCAACTTTCCCATGGCTGCGTCGTTCTCAGCCCGAGCTACACTCAAGAGTACACGATCAATGAAGCGCTATGGGGAAAATTAAACTCCTGCTTGATAGAAGTTGCCGAGTAAACGATCAATGAAACTCTATGGGGAAAATCCAACTCCGGCATGATACAAGTTGCAAGATCACCCAGCTAGCCTATGATGGGCTGTCACTAGATAGGCTTAACTGTCAACTTTCCCATGGCTGCGACCTTCTCAGCCAGAGCTACACTCAAGAATACACGATCAATGAAACCCTATGGGGAAAATCAAACTCCGACATGATACAAGTTGCAAGATCACCCAGCTAGCCTATGATGGGCTGTCACTAGATAGGCTTAACTGTCAACTTTCCCATGGCTGCGACCTTCTCAGCCAGAGCTACACTGAAGAATACACGATCAATGAAACCCTATGGGGAAAATCAAACTCCGACATGATACAAGTTGCAAGATCACCCAGCTAGCCTATGATGGGCTGTCACTAGATAGGCTTAACTGTCAACTTTCCCATGGCTGCGTCGTTCTCAGCCCGAGCTACACTCAAGAGTACACGATCAATGAAGCGCTATGGGGAAAATTAAACTCCTGCTTGATAGAAGTTGCCGAGTAAACGATCAATGAAACTCTATGGGGAAATTTCAACTCCGGCATGATACAAGTTGCAAGATCACCCAGCTAGCCTATGATGGGCTGTCACTAGATAGGCTTAACTGTCAACTTTCCCATGGCTGCGACCTTCTCAGCCAGAGCTACACTGAAGAATACACGATCAATGAAACCCTATGGGGAAAATCAAACTCCGACATGATACAAGTTGCAAGATCACCCAGCTAGCCTATGATGGGCTGTCACTAGATAGGCTTAACTGTCAACTTTCCCATGGCTGCGTCGTTCTCAGCCCGAGCTACACTCAAGAGTACACGATCAATGAAGCGCTATGGGGAAAATTAAACTCCTGCTTGATAGAAGTTGCCGAGTAAACGATCAATGAAACTCTATGGGGAAAATCCAACTCCGGCATGATACAAGTTGCAAGATCACCCAGCTAGCCTATGATGGGCTGTCACTAGATAGGCTTAACTGTCAACTTTCCCATGGCTGGGACCTTCTCAGCCAGAGCTACACTCAAGAATACACGATCAATGAAACCCTATGGGGAAAATCAAACTCCGACATGATACAAGTTGCAAGATCACCCAGCTAGCCTATGATGGGCTGTCACTAGATAGGCTTAACTGTCAACTTTCCCATGGCTGCGACCTTCTCAGCCAGAGCTACACTCAAGAATACACGATCAATGAAACCCTATGGGGAAAATCAAACTCCGACATGATACAAGTTGCAAGATCACCCAGCTAGCCTATGATGGGCTGTCACTAGATAGGCTTAACTGTCAACTTTCCCATGGCTGCGACCTTCTCAGCCAGAGCTACACTCAAGAATACACGATCAATGAAACCCTATGGGGAAAATCAAACTCCGACATGATACAAGTTGCAAGATCACCCAGCTAGCCTATGATGGGCTGTCACTAGATAGGCTTAACTGTCAACTTTCCCATGGCTGCGTCGTTCTCAGCCCGAGCTACACTCAAGAGTACACGATCAATGAAGCGCTACGGGGAAAATTAAACTCCTGCTTGATAGAAGTTGCCGAGTAAACGATCAATGAAACCCTATGGGGAAAATCCAACTCCGGCATGATACAAGTTGCAAGATCACCCAGCTAGCCTATGATGGGCTGTCACTAGATAGGCTTAACTGTCAACTTTCCCATGGCTGCGACCTTCTCAGCCAGAGCTACACTCAAGAATACACGATCAATGAAACCCTATGGGGAAAATCAAACTCCGACATGATACAAGTTGCAAGATCACCCAGCTAGCCTATGATGGGCTGTCACTAGATATGCTTAACTGTCAACTTTCCCATGGCTGCGTCGTTCTCAGCCCGAGCTACACTCAAGAGTACACGATCAATGAAGCGCTATGGGGAAAATTAAACTCCTGCTTGATAGAAGTTGCCGAGTAAACGATCAATGAAACTCTATGGGGAAAATCCAACTCCGGCATGATACAAGTTGCAAGATCACCCAGCTAGCCTATGATGGGCTGTCACTAGATAGGCTTAACTGTGAACTTTCCCATGGCTGCGACCTTCTCAGCCAGAGCTACACTCAAGAATACACGATCAATGAAACCCTATGGGGAAAATCAAACTCCGACATGATACAAGTTGCAAGATCACCCAGCTAGCCTATGATGGGCTGTCACTAGATAGGCTTAACTGTCAACTTTCCCATGGCTGCGACCTTCTCAGCCAGAGCTACACTCAAGAATACACGATCAATGAAACCCTATGGGGAAAATCAAACTCCGACATGATACAAGTTGCAAGATCACCCAGCTAGCCTATGATGGGCTGTCACTAGATATGCTTAACTGTCAACTTTCCCATGGCTGCGTCGTTCTCAGCCCGAGCTACACTCAAGAGTACACGATCAATGAAGCGCTATGGGGAAAATTAAACTCCTGCTTGATAGAAGTTGCCGAGTAAACGATCAATGAAACTCTATGGGGAAAATCCAACTCCGGCATGATACAAGTTGCAAGATCACCCAGCTAGCCTATGATGGGCTGTCACTAGATAGGCTTAACTGTCAACTTTCCCATGGCTGCGACCTTCTCAGCCAGAGCTACACTCAAGAATACACGATCAATGAAACCCTATGGGGAAAATCAAACTCCGACATGATACAAGTTGCAAGATCACCCAGCTAGCCTATGATGGGCTGTCACTAGATAGGCTTAACTGTCAACTTTCCCATGGCTGCGACCTTCTCAGCCAGAGCTACACTCAAGAATACACGATCAATGAAACCCTATGGGGAAAATCAAACTCCGACATGATACAAGTTGCAAGATCACCCAGCTAGCCTATGATGGGCTGTCACTAGATAGGCTTAACTGTCAACTTTCCCATGGCTGCGTCGTTCTCAGCCCGAGCTACACTCAAGAGTACACGATCAATGAAGCGCTATGGGGAAAATTAAACTCCTGCTTGATAGAAGTTGCCGAGTAAACGATCAATGAAACTCTATGGGGAAAATCCAACTCCGGCATGATACAAGTTGCAAGATCACCCAGCTAGCCTATGATGGGCTGTCACTAGATAGGCTTAACTGTCAACTTTCCCATGGCTGGGACCTTCTCAGCCAGAGCTACACTCAAGAATACACGATCAATGAAACCCTATGGGGAAAATCAAACTCCGACATGATACAAGTTGCAAGATCACCCAGCTAGCCTATGATGGGCTGTCACTAGATAGGCTTAACTGTCAACTTTCCCATGGCTGCGTCGTTCTCAGCCCGAGCTACACTCAAGAGTACACGATCAATGAAGCGCTATGGGGAAAATTAAACTCCTGCTTGATAGAAGTTGCCGAGTAAACGATCAATGAAACTCTATGGGGAAAATCCAACTCCGGCATGATACAAGTTGCAAGATCACCCAGCTAGCCTATGATGGGCTGTCACTAGATAGGCTTAACTGTAAACTTTCCCATGGCTGGACCTTCTCAGCCAGAGCTACACTCAAGAATACACGATCAATGAAACCCTATGGGGAAAATCAAACTCCGACATGATACAAGTTGCAAGATCACCCAGCTAGCCTATGATGGGCTGTCACTAGATAGGCTTAACTGTCAACTTTCCCATGGCTGCGTCCGTTCTCAGCCCGAGCTACACTCAAGAGTACACGATCAATGAAGCGCTATGGGGAAAATAAAACTCCTGCTTGATAAAAGTTGCCGAGTAAACGATCAATGAAACTCTATGGGGAAAATCCAACTCCGGCATGATACAAGTTGCAAGATCACCCAGCTAGCCTATGATGGGCTGTCACTAGATAGGCTTAACTGTCAACTTTCCCATGGCTGCGTCGTTCTCAGCCCGAGCTACACTCAAGAGTACACGATCAATGAAGCGCTATGGGGAAAATTAAACTCCTGCTTGATAGAAGTTGCCGAGTAAACGATCAATGAAACTCTATGGGAAAAATCCAACTCCGGCATGATACAAGTTGCAAGATCACCCAGCTAGCCTATGATGGGCTGTCACTAGATAGGCTTAACTGTCAACTTTCCCATGGCTGGGACCTTCTCAGCCAGAGCGACACTCAAGAATACACGATCAATGAAACCCTATGGGGAAAATCAAACTCCGACATGATACAAGTTGCAAGATCACCCAGCTAGCCTATGATGGGCTGTCACTAGATAGGCTTAACTGTCAACTTTCCCATGGCTGCGACCTTCTCAGCCAGAGCTACACTCAAGAATACACGATCAATGAAACCCTATGGGGAAAATCAAACTCCGACATGATACATGTTGCAAGATCACCCAGCTAGCCTATGATGGGCTGTCACTAGATAGGCTTAACTGTCAACTTTCCCATGGCTGCGTCGTTCTCAGCCCGAGCTACACTCAAGAGTACACGATCAATGAAGCGCTATGGGGAAAATTAAACTCCTGCTTGATAGAAGTTGCTGAGTAAACGATCAATGAAACTCTATGGGGAAAATCCAACTCCGGCATGATACAAGTTGCAAGATCACCCAGCTAGCCTATGATGGGCTGTCACTAGATAGGCTTAACTGTCAACTTTCCCATGGCTGCGACCTTCTCAGCCAGAGCTACACTCAAGAATACACGATCAATGAAACCCTATGGGGAAAATCAAACTCCGACATGATACAAGTTGCAAGATCACCCAGCTAGCCTATGATGGGCTGTCACTAGATAGGCTTAACTGTCAACTTTCCCATGGCTGCGACCTTCTCAGCCAGAGCTACACTCAAGAATACACGATCAATGAAACCCTATGGGGAAAATCAAACTCCGACATGATACAAGTTGCAAGATCACCCAGCTAGCCTATGATGGGCTGTCACTAGATAGGCTTAACTGTCAACTTTCCCATGGCTGCGTCGTTCTCAGCCCGAGCTACACTCAAGAGTACACGATCAATGAAGCGCTATGGGGAAAATTAAACTCCTGCTTGATAGAAGTTGCCGAGTAAACGATCAATGAAACTCTATGGGGAAAATCCAACTCCGGCATGATACAAGTTGCAAGATCACCCAGCTAGCCTATGATGGGCTGTCACTAGATAGGCTTAACTGTCAACTTTCCCATGGCTGGGACCTTCTCAGCCAGAGCGACACTCAAGAATACACGATCAATGAAACCCTATGGGGAAAATCAAACTCCGACATGATACAAGTTGCAAGATCACCCAGCTAGCCTATGATGGGCTGTCACTAGATAGGCTTAACTGTCAACTTTCCCATGGCTGCGTCGTTCTCAGCCCGAGCTACACTCAAGAGTACACGATCAATGAAGCGCTATGGGGGAAAATTAAACTCCTGCTTGATAGAAGTTGCCGAGGTAAACGATCAATGAAACTCTATGGGGAAATTTCAACTCCGGCATGATACAAGTTGCAAGATCACCCAGCTAGCCTATGATGGGCTGTCACTAGATAGGCTTAACTGTCAACTTTCCCATGGCTGCGACCTTCTCAGCCAGAGCTACACTGAAGAATACACGATCAATGAAACCCTATGGGGAAAATCAAACTCCGACATGATACAAGTTGCAAGATCACCCAGCTAGCCTATGATGGGCTGTCACTAGATAGGCTTAACTGTCAACTTTCCCATGGCTGCGTCGTTCTCAGCCCGAGCTACACTCAAGAGTACACGATCAATGAAGCGCTATGGGGAAAATTAAACTCCTGCTTGATAGAAGTTGCCGAGTAAACGATCAATGAAACTCTATGGGAAAAATCCAACTCCGGCATGATACAAGTTGCAAGATCACCCAGCTAGCCTATGATGGGCTGTCACTAGATAGACTTAACTGTCAACTTTCCCATGGCTGGGACCTTCTCAGCCAGAGCGACACTCAAGAATACACGATCAATGAAACCCTATGGGGAAAATCAAACTCCGACATGATACAAGTTGCAAGATCACCCAGCTAGCCTATGATGGGCTGTCACTAGATAGGCTTAACTGTCAACTTTCCCATGGCTGCGACCTTCTCAGCCAGAGCTACACTCAAGAATACACGATCAATGAAACCCTATGGGGAAAATCAAACTCCGACATGATACAAGTTGCAAGATCACCCAGCTAGCCTATGATGGGCTGTCACTAGATATGCTTAACTGTCAACTTTCCCATGGCTGCGTCGTTCTCAGCCCGAGCTACACTCAAGAGTACACGATCAATGAAGCGCTATGGGGAAAATTAAACTCCTGCTTGATAGAAGTTGCCGAGTAAACGATCAATGAAACTCTATGGGGAAAATCCAACTCCGGCATGATACAAGTTGCAAGATCACCCAGCTAGCCTATGATGGGCTGTCACTAGATAGGCTTAACTGTGAACTTTCCCATGGCTGCGACCTTCTCAGCCAGAGCTACACTCAAGAATACACGATCAATGAAACCCTATGGGGAAAATCAAACTCCGACATGATACAAGTTGCAAGATCACCCAGCTAGCCTATGATGGGCTGTCACTAGATAGGCTTAACTGTCAACTTTCCCATGGCTGCGACCTTCTCAGCCAGAGCTACACTCAAGAATACACGATCAATGAAACCCTATGGGGAAAATCAAACTCCGACATGATACAAGTTGCAAGATCACCCAGCTAGCCTATGATGGGCTGTCACTAGATAGGCTTAACTGTCAACTTTCCCATGGCTGCGTCGTTCTCAGCCCGAGCTACACTCAAGAGTACACGATCAATGAAGCGCTATGGGGAAAATTAAACTCCTGCTTGATAGAAGTTGCCGAGTAAACGATCAATGAAACTCTATGGGGAAAATCCAACTCCGGCATGATACAAGTTGCAAGATCACCCAGCTAGCCTATGATGGGCTGTCACTAGATAGGCTTAACTGTCAACTTTCCCATGGCTGCGACCTTCTCAGCCAGAGCTACACGCAAGAATACACGATCAGTGAAACCCTATGGGGAAAATCAAACTCCGACATGACACAAGTTGCAAGATCACCCAGCTAGCCTATGATGGGCTGTCACTAGATAGGCTTAACTGTCAACTTTCCCATGGCTGCGACCTTCTCAGCCAGAGCTACACTCAAGAATACACGATCAATGAAACCCTATGGGGAAAATCAAACTCCGACATGATACAAGTTGCAAGATCACCCAGCTAGCCTATGATGGGCTGTCACTAGATAGGCTTAACTGTCAACTTTCCCATGGCTGCGTCGTTCTCAGCCCGAGCTACACTCAAGAGTACACGATCAATGAAGCGCTATGGGGAAAATTAAACTCCTGCTTGATAGAAGTTGCCGAGTAAACGATCAATGAAACTCTATGGGGAAAATCCAACTCCGGCATGATACAAGTTGCAAGATCACCCAGCTAGCCTATGATGGGCTGTCACTAGATAGGCTTAACTGTAAACTTTCCCATGGCTGGGACCTTCTCAGCCAGAGCTACACTCAAGAATACACGATCAATGAAACCCTATGGGGAAAATCAAACTCCGACATGATACAAGTTGCAAGATCACCCAGCTAGCCTATGATGGGCTGTCACTAGATAGGCTTAACTGTCAACTTTCCCATGGCTGCGTCGTTCTCAGCCCGAGCTACACTCAAGAGTACACGATCAATGAAGCGCTATGGGGAAAATAAAACTCCTGCTTGATAAAAGTTGCCGAGTAAACGATCAATGAAACTCTATGGGGAAAATCCAACTCCGGCATGATACAAGTTGCAAGATCACCCAGCTAGCCTATGATGGGCTGTCACTAGATAGGCTTAACTGTCAACTTTCCCATGGCTGCGTCGTTCTCAGCCCGAGCTACACTCAAGAGTACACGATCAATGAAGCGCTATGGGGAAAATTAAACTCCTGCTTGATAGAAGTTGCCGAGTAAACGATCAATGAAACTCTATGGGAAAAATCCAACTCCGGCATGATACAAGTTGCAAGATCACCCAGCTAGCCTATGATGGGCTGTCACTAGATAGACTTAACTGTCAACTTTCCCATGGCTGGGACCTTCTCAGCCAGAGCGACACTCAAGAATACACGATCAATGAAACCCTATGGGGAAAATCAAACTCCGACATGATACAAGTTGCAAGATCACCCAGCTAGCCTATGATGGGCTGTCACTAGATAGGCTTAACTGTCAACTTTCCCATGGCTGCGACCTTCTCAGCCAGAGCTACACTCAAGAATACACGATCAATGAAACCCTATGGGGAAAATCAAACTCCGACATGATACATGTTGCAAGATCACCCAGCTAGCCTATGATGGGCTGTCACTAGATAGGCTTAACTGTCAACTTTCCCATGGCTGCGTCGTTCTCAGCCCGAGCTACACTCAAGAGTACACGATCAATGAAGCGCTATGGGGAAAATTAAACTCCTGCTTGATAGAAGTTGCCGAGTAAACGATCAATGAAACTCTATGGGGAAAATCCAACTCCGGCATGATACAAGTTGCAAGATCACCCAGCTAGCCTATGATGGGCTGTCACTAGATAGGCTTAACTGTCAACTTTCCCATGGCTGCGACCTTCTCAGCCAGAGCTACACTCAAGAATACACGATCAATGAAACCCTATGGGGAAAATCAAACTCCGACATGATACAAGTTGCAAGATCACCCAGCTAGCCTATGATGGGCTGTCACTAGATAGGCTTAACTGTCAACTTTCCCATGGCTGCGTCGTTCTCAGCCCGAGCTACACTCAAGAGTACACGATCAATGAAGCGCTACGGGGAAAATTAAACTCCTGCTTGATAGAAGTTGCCGAGTAAACGATCAATGAAACCCTATGGGGAAAATCCAACTCCGGCATGATACAAGTTGCAAGATCACCCAGCTAGCCTATGATGGGCTGTCACTAGATAGGCTTAACTGTCAACTTTCCCATGGCTGCGACCTTCTCAGCCAGAGCTACACTCAAGAATACACGATCAATGAAACCCTATGGGGAAAATCAAACTCCGACATGATACAAGTTGCAAGATCACCCAGCTAGCCTATGATGGGCTGTCACTAGATATGCTTAACTGTCAACTTTCCCATGGCTGCGTCGTTCTCAGCCCGAGCTACACTCAAGAGTACACGATCTATGAAGCGCTATGGGGAAAATTAAACTCCTGCTTGATAGAAGTTGCCGAGTAAACGATCAATGAAACTCTATGGGGAAAATCCAACTCCGGCATGATACAAGTTGCAAGATCACCCAGCTAGCCTATGATGGGCTGTCACTAGATAGGCTTAACTGTCAACTTTCCCATGGCTGCGACCTTCTCAGCCAGAGCTACACTCAAGAATACACGATCAATGAAACCCTATGGGGAAAATCAAACTCCGACATGATACAAGTTGCAAGATCACCCAGCTAGCCTATGATGGGCTGTCACTAGATAGGCTTAACTGTCAACTTTCCCATGGCTGCGACCTTCTCAGCCAGAGCTACACTCAAGAATACACGATCAATGAAACCCTATGGGGAAAATCAAACTCCGACATGATACAAGTTGCAAGATCACCCAGCTAGCCTATGATGGGCTGTCACTAGATAGGCTTAACTGTCAACTTTCCCATGGCTGCGTCGTTCTCAGCCCGAGCTACACTCAAGAGTACACGATCAATGAAGCGCTATGGGGAAAATTAAACTCCTGCTTGATAGAAGTTGCCGAGTAAACGATCAATGAAACTCTATGGGGAAAATCCAACTCCGGCATGATACAAGTTGCAAGATCACCCAGCTAGCCTATGATGGGCTGTCACTAGATAGGCTTAACTGTCAACTTTCCCATGGCTGGGACCTTCTCAGCCAGAGCTACACTCAAGAATACACCATCAATGAAACCCTATGGGGAAAATCAAACTCCGACATGATACAAGTTGCAAGATCACCCAGCTAGCCTATGATGGGCTGTCACTAGATAGGCTTAACTGTCAACTTTCCCATGGCTGCGTCGTTCTCAGCCCGAGCTACACTCAAGAGTACACGATCAATGAAGCGCTATGGGGAAAATTAAACTCCTGCTTGATAGAAGTTGCCGAGTAAACGATCAATGAAACTCTATGGGGAAAATCCAACTCCGGCATGATACAAGTTGCAAGATCACCCAGCTAGCCTATGATGGGCTGTCACTAGATAGGCTTAACTGTCAACTTTCCCATGGCTGCGACCTTCTCAGCCAGAGCTACACGCAAGAATACACGATCAGTGAAACCCTATGGGGAAAATCAAACTCCGACATGACACAAGTTGCAAGATCACCCAGCTAGCCTATGATGGGCTGTCACTAGATAGGCTTAACTGTCAACTTTCCCATGGCTGCGACCTTCTCAGCCAGAGCTACACTCAAGAATACACGATCAATGAAACCCTATGGGGAAAATCAAACTCCGACATGATACAAGTTGCAAGATCACCCAGCTAGCCTATGATGGGCTGTCACTAGATAGGCTTAACTGTCAACTTTCCCATGGCTGCGTCGTTCTCAGCCCGAGCTACACTCAAGAGTACACGATCAATGAAGCGCTATGGGGAAAATTAAACTCCTGCTTGATAGAAGTTGCCGAGTAAACGATCAATGAAACTCTATGGGGAAAATCCAACTCCGGCATGATACAAGTTGCAAGATCACCCAGCTAGCCTATGATGGGCTGTCACTAGATAGGCTTAACTGTAAACTTTCCCATGGCTGGGACCTTCTCAGCCAGAGCTACACTCAAGAATACACGATCAATGAAACCCTATGGGGAAAATCAAACTCCGACATGATACAAGTTGCAAGATCACCCAGCTAGCCTATGATGGGCTGTCACTAGATAGGCTTAACTGTCAACTTTCCCATGGCTGCGTCGTTCTCAGCCCGAGCTACACTCAAGAGTACACGATCAATGAAGCGCTATGGGGAAAATAAAACTCCTGCTTGATAAAAGTTGCCGAGTAAACGATCAATGAAACTCTATGGGGAAAATCCAACTCCGGCATGATACAAGTTGCAAGATCACCCAGCTAGCCTATGATGGGCTGTCACTAGATAGGCTTAACTGTCAACTTTCCCATGGCTGCGACCTTCTCAGCCAGAGCTACACTCAAGAATACACGATCAATGAAACCCTATGGGGAAAATCAAACTCCGACATGATACAAGTTGCAAGATCACCCAGCTAGCCTATGATGGGCTGTCACTAGATAGGCTTAACTGTCAACTTTTCCATGGCTGCGTCGTTCTCAGCCCGAGCTACACTCAAGAGTACACGATCAATGAAGCGCTATGGGGAAAATTAAACTCCTGCTTGATAGAAGTTGCCGAGTAAACGATCAATGAAACTCTATGGGGAAAATCCAACTCCGGCATGATACAAGTTGCAAGATCACCCAGCTAGCCTATGATGGGCTGTCACTAGATAGGCTTAACTGTCAACTTTCCCATGGCTGCGACCTTCTCAGCCAGAGCTACACTCAAGAATACACGATCAATGAAACCCTATGGGGAAAATCAAACTCCGACATGACACAAGTTGCAAGATCACCCAGCTAGCCTATGATGGGCTGTCACTAGATAGGCTTAACTGTCAACTTTCCCATGGCTGCGACCTTCTCAGCCAGAGCTACACTCAAGAATACACGATCAATGAAACCCTATGGGGAAAATCAAACTCCGACACGATACAAGTTGCAAGATCACCCAGCTAGCCTATGATGGGCTGTCACTAGATAGGCTTAACTGTCAACTTTCCCATGGCTGCGTCGTTCTCAGCCCGAGCTACACTCAAGAGTACACGATCAATGAAGCGCTATGGGGAAAATTAAACTCCTGCTTGATAGAAGTTGCCGAGTAAACGATCAATGAAACTCTATGGGGAAAATCCAACTCCGGCATGATACAAGTTGCAAGATCACCCAGCTAGCCTATGATGGGCTGTCACTAGATAGGCTTAACTGTCAACTTTCCCATGGCTGCGACCTTCTCAGCCAGAGCTACACTCAAGAATACACGATCAATGAAACCCTATGGGGAAAATCAAACTCCGACATGATACAAGTTGCAAGATCACCCAGCTAGCCTATGATGGGCTGTCACTAGATAGGCTTAACTGTCAACTTTCCCATGGCTGCGACCTTCTCAGCCAGAGCTACACTCAAGAATACACGATCAATGAAACCCTATGGGGAAAATCAAACTCCGACATGATACAAGTTGCAAGATCACCCAGCTAGCCTATGATGGGCTGTCACTAGATAGGCTTAACTGTCAACTTTCCCATGGCTGCGTCGTTCTCAGCCCGAGCTACACTCAAGACTACACGATCAATGAAGCGCTATGGGGAAAATTAAACTCCTGCTTGATAGAAGTTGCCGAGTAAACGATCAATGAAACTCTATGGGGAAAATCCAACTCCGGCATGATACAAGTTGCAAGATCACCCAGCTAGCCTATGATGGGCTGTCACTAGATAGGCTTAACTGTCAACTTTCCCATGGCTGGGACCTTCTCAGCCAGAGCTACACTCAAGAATACACGATCAATGAAACCCTATGGGGAAAATCAAACTCCGACATGATACAAGTTGCAAGATCACTCAGCTAGCCTATGATGGGCTGTCACTAGATAGGCTTAACTGTCAACTTTCCCATGGCTGCGTCGTTCTCAGCCCGAGCTACACTCAAGAGTACACGATCAATGAAGCGCTATGGGGAAAATAAAACTCCTGCTTGATAAAAGTTGCCGAGTAAACGATCAATGAAACTCTATGGGGAAAATCCAACTCCGGCATGATACAAGTTGCAAGATCACCCAGCTAGCCTATGATGGGCTGTCACTAGATAGGCTTAACTGTCAACTTTCCCATGGCTGCGTCGTTCTCAGCCTGAAGCGCTATGGGGAAAATTAAACTCCTGCTTGATAGAAGTTGCCGAGTAAACGATCAATGAAACTCTATGGGGAAAATCCAACTCCGGCATGATACAAGTTGCAAGATCACCCAGCTAGCCTATGATGGGCTGTCACTAGATAGGCTTAACTGTCAACTTTCCCATGGCTGGGACCTTCTCAGCCAGAGCGACACTCAAGAATACACGATCAATGAAACCCTATGGGGAAAATCAAACTCCGACATGATACAAGTTGCAAGATCACCCAGCTAGCCTATGATGGGCTGTCACTAGATAGGCTTAACTGTCAACTTTCCCATGGCTGCGACCTTCTCAGCCAGAGCTACACTCAAGAATACACGATCAATGAAACCCTATGGGGAAAATCAAACTCCGACATGATACATGTTGCAAGATCACCCAGCTAGCCTATGATGGGCTGTCACTAGATAGGCTTAACTGTCAACTTTCCCATGGCTGCGTCGTTCTCAGCCCGAGCTACACTCAAGAGTACACGATCAATGAAGCGCTATGGGGAAAATTAAACTCCTGCTTGATAGAAGTTGCCGAGTAAACGATCAATGAAACTCTATGGGGAAAATCCAACTCCGGCATGATACAAGTTGCAAGATCACCCAGCTAGCCTATGATGGGCTGTCACTAGATAGGCTTAACTGTCAACTTTCCCATGGCTGCGACCTTCTCAGCCAGAGCTACACTCAAGAATACACGATCAATGAAACCCTATGGGGAAAATCAAACTCCGACATGATACAAGTTGCAAGATCACCCAGCTAGCCTATGATGGGCTGTCACTAGATAGGCTTAACTGTCAACTTTCCCATGGCTGCGACCTTCTCAGCCAGAGCTACACTCAAGAATACACGATCAATGAAACCCTATGGGGAAAATCAAACTCCGACATGATACAAGTTGCAAGATCACCCAGCTAGCCTATGATGGGCTGTCACTAGATAGGCTTAACTGTCAACTTTCCCATGGCTGCGTCGTTCTCAGCCCGAGCTACACTCAAGAGTACACGATCAATGAAGCGCTATGGGGAAAATTAAACTCCTGCTTGATAGAAGTTGCCGAGTAAACGATCAATGAAACTCTATGGGGAAAATCCAACTCCGGCATGATACAAGTTGCAAGATCACCCAGCTAGCCTATGATGGGCTGTCACTAGATAGGCTTAACTGTCAACTTTCCCATGGCTGGGACCTTCTCAGCCAGAGCTACACTCAAGAATACACGATCAATGAAACCCTATGGGGAAAATCAAACTCCGACATGATACAAGTTGCAAGATCACCCAGCTAGCCTATGATGGGCTGTCACTAGATAGGCTTAACTGTCAACTTTCCCATGGCTGCGTCGTTCTCAGCCCGAGCTACACTCAAGAGTACACGATCAATGAAGCGCTATGGGGAAAATTAAACTCCTGCTTGATAGAAGTTGCCGAGTAAACGATCAATGAAACTCTATGGGGAAAATCCAACTCCGGCATGATACAAGTTGCAAGATCACCCAGCTAGCCTATGATGGGCTGTCACTAGATAGGCTTAACTGTCAACTTTCCCATGGCTGCGAACTTCTCAGCCAGAGCTACACTCAAGAATACACGATCAATGAAACCCTATGGGGAAAATCAAACTCCGACATGATACAAGTTGCAAGATCACCCAGCTAGCCTATGATGGGCTGTCACTAGATAGGCTTAACTGTCAACTTTCCCATGGCTGCGACCTTCTCAGCCAGAGCTACACTGAAGAATACACGATCAATGAAACCCTATGGGGAAAATCAAACTCCGACATGATACAAGTTGCAAGATCACCCAGCTAGCCTATGATGGGCTGTCACTAGATAGGCTTAACTGTCAACTTTCCCATGGCTGCGTCGTTCTCAGCCCGAGCTACACTCAAGAGTACACGATCAATGAAGCGCTATGGGGAAAATTAAACTCCTGCTTGATAGAAGTTGCCGAGTAAACGATCAATGAAACTCTATGGGGAAATTTCAACTCCGGCATGATACAAGTTGCAAGATCACCCAGCTAGCCTATGATGGGCTGTCACTAGATAGGCTTAACTGTCAACTTTCCCATGGCTGCGACCTTCTCAGCCAGAGCTACACTGAAGAATACACGATCAATGAAACCCTATGGGGAAAATCAAACTCCGACATGATACAAGTTGCAAGATCACCCAGCTAGCCTATGATGGGCTGTCACTAGATAGGCTTAACTGTCAACTTTCCCATGGCTGCGTCGTTCTCAGCCCGAGCTACACTCAAGAGTACACGATCAATGAAGCGCTATGGGGAAAATTAAACTCCTGCTTGATAGAAGTTGCCGAGTAAACGATCAATGAAACTCTATGGGGAAAATCCAACTCCGGCATGATACAAGTTGCAAGATCACCCAGCTAGCCTATGATGGGCTGTCACTAGATAGGCTTAACTGTCAACTTTCCCATGGCTGGGACCTTCTCAGCCAGAGCTACACTCAAGAATACACGATCAATGAAACCCTATGGGGAAAATCAAACTCCGACATGATACAAGTTGCAAGATCACCCAGCTAGCCTATGATGGGCTGTCACTAGATAGGCTTAACTGTCAACTTTCCCATGGCTGCGACCTTCTCAGCCAGAGCTACACTCAAGAATACACGATCAATGAAACCCTATGGGGAAAATCAAACTCCGACATGATACAAGTTGCAAGATCACCCAGCTAGCCTATGATGGGCTGTCACTAGATAGGCTTAACTGTCAACTTTCCCATGGCTGCGACCTTCTCAGCCAGAGCTACACTCAAGAATACACGATCAATGAAACCCTATGGGGAAAATCAAACTCCGACATGATACAAGTTGCAAGATCACCCAGCTAGCCTATGATGGGCTGTCACTAGATAGGCTTAACTGTCAACTTTCCCATGGCTGCGTCGTTCTCAGCCCGAGCTACACTCAAGAGTACACGATCAATGAAGCGCTACGGGGAAAATTAAACTCCTGCTTGATAGAAGTTGCCGAGTAAACGATCAATGAAACCCTATGGGGAAAATCCAACTCCGGCATGATACAAGTTGCAAGATCACCCAGCTAGCCTATGATGGGCTGTCACTAGATAGGCTTAACTGTCAACTTTCCCATGGCTGCGACCTTCTCAGCCAGAGCTACACTCAAGAATACACGATCAATGAAACCCTATGGGGAAAATCAAACTCCGACATGATACAAGTTGCAAGATCACCCAGCTAGCCTATGATGGGCTGTCACTAGATATGCTTAACTGTCAACTTTCCCATGGCTGCGTCGTTCTCAGCCCGAGCTACACTCAAGAGTACACGATCAATGAAGCGCTATGGGGAAAATTAAACTCCTGCTTGATAGAAGTTGCCGAGTAAACGATCAATGAAACTCTATGGGGAAAATCCAACTCCGGCATGATACAAGTTGCAAGATCACCCAGCTAGCCTATGATGGGCTGTCACTAGATAGGCTTAACTGTGAACTTTCCCATGGCTGCGACCTTCTCAGCCAGAGCTACACTCAAGAATACACGA
>NW_027439821.1:0-42500 GCF_031893055.1 Leptodactylus fuscus
CACTGGACTATAAGACGGCAAGTGTATTGCCGTCTATGGGACATTCTGTATATTAGTATTACGGCGGCTGGTCATAGACCCAGCCGCAATACTAATATAGCCGTGACAGGCCTGGGAGCCTCATTAGGCTCCCGGCTGTCACCCGAACAGGTCGGCTCCTACGATATCGCCGCGCAGGAGCCGGCCTGCAACTTCACATGTTACGGGGCCGGTGGGGACCGGCCCCGGGGGAGAAGGGGCCACGGATACTGACCCGGCATCCGCTGTACTAGAGAGGCGGATGCCGGCAAGGGATAGACGCCAGGGCCTGAGACATCGCTACGATCCTCTGCCCTGCATGAAGCCAGCGGCGGGGGCACGGAGGAGCGGAATAGCATCACCGCTGCCGCTGCTGGCTTCATGCAGGGCAGAGGAACGCAGCGATGTCTCAGGCCCCGGCGTCTATCACTTGCCGGCTTCCGCCTCTCTATTACAGCGGATGCCAGGCGCCACATTCAGACTATAAGACGCACCCTTCTTTTCCCCCAAAATTTTGGGGAAAAAAAGTGCTTCTTATAGTCCGAAAAATACGGTAATTGTACAACCAGAAAAAATAGTAATATTGATGCAAAAGTATTGGATGAAGCTACAGCTTTAGACACATGATATTTTGACATGTTGACAACCATGTTATGCATTGAGTTTCATTTACCGTCAGTGCCAGAAATGTGAAAACTATCATTACACCGGGCTTTATGACGGAATATTATAGGTAGACAGTCAATTCTAAATAGATAGTCCTATGCTGTTAGCATGCCATACTTTCACATACAGCATGCGAATGGGATAGCAAGATCAGGGTCATATAACAGGAAAATGAAGAAGTTCTGCTCAATAAAAATGAACACTTGATGGATACAGTACTTAAAATGAAAAGCTGGATTGATTGTTTTATTAATCCCAGCAAACTCCTCCAGCCTAATCCAGATTTAATTAAGGTCATGCTAGATATATTTCCCATTATCCAAAGAAATTCTTTATGTAGGTATGTAAAGTCTATGAATCTGGTAAGGGAAATGAATGGTACAAGAATCAGAGAGAGAATCTAAACTTACTTGACTGATCATTAATAAAAGTCACAAGACGTTAGCTAACTCTATTATTGTGTCCTCAAAAAGTAAATGAACCCCTTTTCATGGTTTATTTAAGAGCGACTGGAGAAGAACGTGTAGAATCTTTAGTCTCATGTCCACCTTTAAATACCAATTTATGTATAGGATTATACTTATATAAAACGGAGTCATTTTAAAAAATACATTGCATAACTTATTTTTCCTACTGCCTGTGCTATAGTCCTGAACTGCATTCACAATTTCTGCAAGTTTCACAGCAGCCATTTACTAGTCTTCTTTATCAACTAAACGTATCTAAAAGCAAAACTGTCTTAGTTACTCATAGGAATTAGAGATGAGCGAGTACCTCCTCAAATACCTCCTCTGCATAGTTATTGTTAAAAAAGCACCAGGGAAAGTGGGTGGGGAATCAAATTTTTCCCGCGTGGTATTCGACCGAGTACACCAATAACTATGCAGGGGAGGAATTCGATTGAATGCTACTCGCTCATCTCTAATAGGAACCAATACAGCTTTAATTTTGTATTCCGCCCCTGAAACATGAAAGCTACACTGTGAATGGTTACTATGAGTAACTAAGGCTGGGGCGTTAAATCCTCAGCATGTTACAGTCACTGTGTAGTGGATGGGATTCTAGTAAATCCTATCCCCACACTGCAATAAAATATGCGCACTGGACATGCTGAGATTTCCAAAACCGTTTCGTTTTTGGAAATCGCTTCATGTCAATTACAGTATACCTATGGAAATGCCAGCGGTTTCCCTATAGATATAATTGAAGCAGAAAGTCCACAGAAGAAACTTCAGCAGACTTCGGCTGCTTTCACAAAGTCAGTATTTGTTCAGTGATTTTCATCAGGAGTGGGTTAAAAACACAGAACAGGGACAAATATTTCTGTTATACCTGATCTCTCTGTAGTCTCCATTCCTAATTTTTGCTCACAATTGCTGAACAAAATCACTGACCAAAATCACTGCTATCGAAGCAGTCTGACTGTGAAAACTGATGCAGGAAAAACCACAATGTGCTGCCGCCGCAGTGTGTATAGAGCTCAGTCTACTTAATAGCACTGTAGGAATTATGTTTACACCAGGCATTCAGGGGCAATTGTGGGTGTCAACCAAACCAGTGTATGTGGTGGCTTGCCTCCCAATACTACATACTAGCTGTGGCAGCTTTTCACATTCATTGCAACAAATTTTTCAAGTTCAGCGATAATAAATAGAGATGAGCGAACACTGTTTGATCGAATAGATATTCAATCGAATATGAGGCCGTTCGAGGTATTCGATTCCAATTGAATACCACGAGGCAAACGCACTAAAAACTTGTATACCCTCTCACCTTCCCTGGCGCTTTTTTTGCACCAATAACTGTGCAGGGGAGGTGGGACAGGAACTACGACAATGGAGGAAATCGGAAAAAGTAATTGGCTGGCTAAATCAGGTGACCTCCAATTTATATGAATAGTGGATTTAACATTCGGTTAATTTGAGACTGTTAACTATGTGACTGTAAGACAGGGACAGATCTACAGGCAGGGTTAGCTAGGGATTACCTTTATTTAGGTGGGAATGTTACTCACACAGCTCTTTGAGGCTCTATCTGGTCGGGATCCCTGTCAGCTTGCAATATGCGCGAGCTGACTTTTTCCCATAAGAATGCATTGACCAGCGTTGATTGGCCGAATGCCATACAGAGTACAGCATTCGACCAATCAACGCTGGTTCTGCCAGAGGCTCATCTGTGAGGAGGCGGAGTCTAAGATCGGACCAGAATGGAGACTGCTGTGGACCGATCTTAGACTCCGGCCGGATGCTGTACTCTGTATGGCATTCAGCCAATCAACGCTGGTCAATGCATTCCTATGCTGAGATGTAGCAATGCTGGCCATGCGCTCAGGTCGGCTACTCCGGAGATGCAGCCGAGTTGAGTGCACGGCCAGCACTGCTACACCGGAGAACCGCTGCTATCCCGGAAAACCACTGAACCGTGCTGCACACTCAGCTCTGCTGCATCAGAGATGTATCAGAGCTGAGTGTGCGCTGAACCCTGCTGCACACTCAGCTCTGCTGCATCTCAGCAAATATGCTACCCCAAATATGCATGTTTCAAATGTTACAGAATACAATAATACCGCAAGAAATTCTTTAAAAAAACCACTATAGGGACAGAATTTTTACAGTCATTTAAAAGCACTAAAAAGGATCCCTGAGGGGGTGTTAACACATTAGAATCCACCTGAAATCTGCCTCCCATTCATATCAATTGGAGGAAGAAGGTGATTTTTCAGCTAGTTAATTCTGTAGGTGGATGCCACCTGAGAACTCCCACTGAAGTGAATGAGAGGCAGAAAATAAACCTTTTCCATCGCCAGAATTTGTCCCTACTCAATAAAAGCAACATAGGCAAAATACAGTGGCACTGTTCTTCAATTTCCATTTCTAATTCAGCATCAAAATCCTTGTCATTTTTAAACAAGCAGAAATTTTCTCCTTATCAAATTCAGCATCAAGTGTGAATACCTCCATTCGAGTTAATAGATTTATTACTCCCTGATGGTCTACAATGATGAAGGTGATAATATTCGTAACACTGTCAATAGTGATATAAGATTATTTAATGGGTTATATTATTTAATGGGGTAATATTGAATATATTTTGGAGTGAAGATTGGTGAAAGGTAAAATGAGTTTTCCAGGCTAAGATTATTGATGATCTATCCGAATGAAAGATTATCAGTAGAAGATTGGTGGGGTCTAAAATCCGGCACCCCAACCAATCAGCTGTTCTCAGCAACTGATGAGCAGAGAATGGAGCAGACTGTACAGTGGCTGAATTGAGTCACTGCAGCTCAGCTCCCATTAAACTGAATGGAAGCAAATTTACAGTACCTGGTCTTGCCACTATAGAGAGAACGAAACTCACTATGTAGTCCTCAGAAAGTTAAGGAGGTCTTTACAACAAACTCAGAAGGTTTTTACAAGTGTTAAAATCTGTGAATGAATCTCACATCATCCACAATTATACTACTGTAGATCATAGCATGTTAGCCATCAATTAAATCCCTGCCTGTGTGGTCCTGGCCAAAATTTGCTTCTGTACACATCTGACATAAAAAGACCATTGTCCCATTGCAGTATATGAGTTTGGCTAAATTGCCATAAAGATAATCTACTATTGTGACAAAATTTGAGATTAGAGTTTTAATTCCACCACAATTCAGGCTGTTACTTATGAACTTGAGGAACAGGGCACATTTACAAAACCTGTGCCAAGCACAGAGAATATATGCTAGAAATTGGTGCGATGTACAGAGAGCTTCCATTTTATGGGGTGCTTCAATCTTGTGCATTGAGATATTTTTCTATTTTGGAATAGATTAATTAAAGAACAAACTTGCAACCCTCTTTACCTAACATAGGAGAAACGTATAGATGTGTAGTATTCTTATTAGGCTAAGACCCCAAGTAGGGGTTGCAGCCAGGAATCATTGTGGGAAAAACCATGGCGAAAACCTCTTGCAGTTTTTCACACAGCGCTTTTCTCAGAAAATCCACAGATGTTTCCTTTCTGCTTCCATTATACCTATAGGGAAACCGCCAGCATTTCCATCGATATAACTGACATGCTGTGATTTCCAAAATTGCAATGGTTTCAGAAATCGCAGCATTTCTGCTGCGGGTATTTTTCTGCAATGTGCGGATAGGATTCACTAAAATCCTTTGCAAGGACTGTAAAACACTGCAGTTTTCCAAGGCGTTTCTGCTGAACCGCAGCATTTACGCCACGTGGGACCTCAGAGTTTTTTACTTTGCCTTGTCCTATAGGACCATAAATCTTTGCTAAGCCTTAAACCACAATTGCTCATTTATCCATAAATACACAAAGCCTTGAGCCAGATGACCTTTGTATCACAGAATCGGAGAAATATGTCTATTAGGGACATGAAATGAACATTTAGTTGGCATGCTGTATCTAACAATAGCCTCAGATGAATGACAGGCCCACTGCTAAAGTAAGAAGATGTAGAAGATCTAATCTGACCTAGTACTAATAAGCTTGCTATATTTTGCCAGGGGGGTCAGCACAGGTGCAGGCTGTGTCCAGTGGGGCATGGCTATGTGCCTCTGAGGTATTTCAGCAAATCCACCTTTAATGAAAGAGGCAAGGGGTCATGTTTTGGTACACATTTTTTGCAGGACTTTTCTGAGAAAACTGGAATAATGGCTTCTCTGGCTGCTATATTAAGAATCATCATCACATGTAATGCTATTTTTTAAATAAATTATACCATTTACATCCACTTTGCTTTCTAGGCACCATTGGTTTTTTGTATTTTTTTAAAACTCTCAGCTTTATGTTGCAAATATCTAAGTTTTATTAGCCGTGTCCCAGCAAAATCAATAATAGAAGCCAATTAAACCTTAATGAAGTTTAATATAGTATGTGGCAACATGAACGGTAATGCTGATGTTAGGCAACTATTTCCAAGCTCATTAGAAAGAGTATAGATAGCAATAATATTAGAGAGAGAGGATTACTGTAAATGTGGTACCTGTCTGTCATCACATCATTTAATTAACATACTGTAAACTGGAAACAAAGAATGCCAGTAACATTCAACAAATTTACTTCCCGCACCAGCGTGAAGACCTTTATTTCAATGCAGCTGTTCCAGATTTGCCTATTTCTCACTCTTTTTATTGGTTCAACTCCATTTATTTCTAGCAGTTTGCTCAACTTGTAAACCTATAGAATCATTTTAAATTGGTCAGCCAGAAGTGTCTGGGAAAAATAATGCTTTCTCTCCTGATGGTTTCCCAACAGAGTTGAAAGTTTTAACTCCTTCTTTTCAGATGCCTGTAGAATACAGCAGAGTTAATGATGGTTATTGTGGAGCAGCCGACAGACTGTAAAAGGTATTTGCAGTTAGCTGATAAAGAGTTAAAAGCAGACAGAGGTTGGGGTTTCACCTGTGGGAGCAGCTATCACACCCTCTTATTGACCCCACAAGTATAAGGCTCTCCTTTGAGCTCCGACAGTGTATTGTCCCCTAAGGGCCCACACCCAGTTTAATGCCCCCTGAGTGGTCCCTACTCAGGATAATGTCCTTCACATAGTATAATGTTCGCTTTAGTGCCTTCAAACACAGTATAATCCCCTCTTGTGACCCCCAACACAGTATAATGGCCATTATACCACCATGCAATACAATACCCTCCACAATATAATGCCATCTTACACATAATGCCCACAGACCCCACACTTTATAATACCCACAGTACCCACACATTATAATACTCACAGCTAAGCCCCCAAACATTATAATGCCCATAGCTTCCACACAGTATTTGTCATCGGAAATGAGCATTGAGTATGCTTCTGTGCTTCTCAGTACTCACTGCTCTTACGACAACTACATTCCTTCTCTGCCCCTGGTGACATTGTCATCATGAAGGTCAAAGAAAGATTGGGCAGTCCAGGGGCCACACGGTGGCTCAGTGGTTAGCACTGCAGCCTTGCAGCGCTGGAGTCCTGATGTTCAAATTCTACCAAGGGCAAAAAAACCATCTGCAAGGAGTTTGTATGTTCTCCCTTTGCATGGATTGCCATCTGATATTCCAAAAAGACATACTGATAGGGAAAAAATGTACATTGTGAGCTCTATGTGGGGCTTACAATCTACATTAAAAAAAAAAAAGAAGTATTGGGCAGTCCTAAGAGAGCAATGAGTGTAGAGAATCATAACTGCTCATTTCCTAGGCCTAGAACTTCTGTCTGTCAAGCAGCAGCCTATCCTTTCACTGCAGAAAAATACTCCATTCTGAGTCATTTTTGCTCTAGCCAAATGTATATTCATAAACCTTTGTCCTACATGGATTTTGTTTAATTTAAGTTTTAATAGAAATAATAGATATTAAATATTATCCCTTTTAATCAAAGTGATTTATTGAATCACTATTGATTGTGAGCAGAAGTAACAGGTATAACATAGAGGTAAAGGCAAAGTAGCTATATTTTGGACTAGGGAGTGTCCTGTAAAACCTCTCTGGACACCTCTACATATAAGACCACCCCTGAATTCATGAATCTGCCAACCACCCTATCTTCTCAAATCAAAACTGAGAAAGAGTTTAGATCTGCACAAGATCATTAACCTTGGATTTCTCTATAAAATAGATGCGGTAGAATTCTCTTTTGTGTTTTAGCCAATAGACCTAGTTTGGGTTTGTCACCTTTTAGTAAATTTAGTCTTAAATCAGAACAGTCTCTTACCTTTCCTACCATCATAAACATTTCTTTAACACCTTATTAAGGTTAGGTTTAGTGAAATGCACAGAAACCCAATAGGTAAAATGAAAACTCTTGCACTGGTGACAAACGGATTGTTTTTACATTAGTTAGGACTTACTTTTTGGTTTAGACATTAATATAAAAAGATACAGCATATGTACTGGTTTCTCAATTCAATATATTAGCTACATGTGTGTATATAAAAATTTAAAGAAAACATTTTGAAAAATATATATTTTTTAAAAAAGAAGTCAAACATACCAGTTCCAATTTATTATCCATTTTTGATGCAAAAATCTTCTGATCACATTCTGATTCAATAGTTAGTTGCCTGGCTGAGCCTTCACAGAGGAAATTAGCCATTAGGCTTCTCCAATTGAAATCGATGATCTTGCAATGGAATATGGTAGGTCTTCCAGCACATGAGACATAGTTTTAGATGGTCTTTGCTCATAATAATATATGAGTGATCTGGAATATTAGCTCACGACTTTTCTATGGCAATCCATGTAAGATATGAAATCAGTGGCGTAACTAGGAATGGCGGGGCCCCGTGGCGAACTTTTGACATGGCCCCCCCCCCAACCGACACCGATGCTGAAGACCTCGACCGACCCCCTCCTACGCATTCCTGCATGTTCTATTATGCCCAATAGTGGCCCCTGCATACAGTATTATCCCCCATAGTGACCCCTGCACACAGTATTATGTCCCTTAGTGGCCCCTGCACGCAGTATTATTTCCCATAGTGGCCCCTGCACACAGTATTATGTCCCATAGTGGCCCCTGCACACAGTATTATCCCCCATAGTTGCCCCTGCACACAGTACTATGTCCCACTGTGGACACCCATAAACAATTATTATACTCTGGGGTCTTTTCAGACTCCACAGAGTATAATAATCAGAGACCCAGGGGAATAAAAACATAAAAAACTACAGTTTCTTACCTGTCCCCCCGGCTCCTACGCTGTCTTCTCCGCTGCCGTCCTTCTTCAATTACGTCGACGTCACATGACCCGGGACGAAGGCCGGGTTCATGTGACGTCAGAGCCATCAGAAAGGATGTCAGGAAGGAGGCCTGGCAGGATCGTGGAGAGGTAAGTAACAGTGTTTTTTATGTTTCTTACCTCTCCCGGTCCTCCACTCTTTATACTCGGGGTCCGAAAAGACCCCAGAGTATAATGATAGCAGCTGTAGCGGTTGTCACCGGGCCCCTAATGTCTCGGGCCCTATGGCAGCTGCCTCTGCTGCTATGGCGGTAGTTACGCCACTGTATGAAATACAGTAACTTTTACTTTTGGAGTGAAAAGAACTTTTCAAATAGAATTATAACATGGTGAATTTTTGTGTCCTAAAAACAATTACTTTTTGTTTAGCCAATATTGCTAAAACTTTTTACAAAAATATCTACTACTAAATATTTTTCCATGTCTTACATGGCACAACATTTTTTTTTGAGTAACATAGTTTTGAAAAGTGTACAAGAGAATGGCACAGAGTAAAAAATTGGATCATTGTATCAGAGTAAATTGTATCATTCTATTGATCAGTTACAATGATAGTGCTATAACCTGGCGCCCTCCTGTGGACAAACAACAAGGCCCAGCAAACAACAAATCGTTCTTAACACTTTTTTTTAGAAAAGAATACTATGGGAAATGATTTCGACATTGGAATACCTGCTTGTATAATTTCGCATAAGAAGACTCAGCATATGTCATATCTACAAATCATTTTATAAAAATGACATAGCTCTCAAAGGCCACACATCTGGCAATGGTGAACACGCCAAGACAATGTCAGTGCTTCTTGTGTGCTATCTCGAAAGAAGATTATATGTACTATATGTCATACCTACAAATGTTTTACTAAGAAAGACATATCTCTCAACGGGTATACACATGACTATGGTACAGCCATATGTCTGGATTCTCAATTCAGCTGCTGTACCTTTAAAGTTAGTCTGGGAGGTGTCAGTCTGGGAGGCTTCTACAGTTTCAGAAGGTTCCTGGGTTGTTCCAACTGAGGAGGTCTATGTAAGACCCCTCTCTCCTGACACAGGTGCTAATTGGTTTACTACTTCCTAGTTTGGCTGTGCACCTGTTTGTGTTCATTTGCTTAATATTGACTCTTGGCTTGTCTTTTTGGTATCCTATTGCTTACTGATTCTGCCTGTGATGTGCTTGCTTAGATTTTGACCCTTGGCCTGCTTTGGGATATTGATTTTGCCTCTGACGTTCTCTCCAGGTTCTTACCCATGCCTGTATGAGTGTTCACCAGGTCTCGGCCTACTCTGTAGGTTAATATTGGGTTTTGGTTTTGTTTCAGCTCCTATTGGTATATCCTTCTGTTGGTGACAATTCAGACTCTCAGATTTGGCTAAAGTTCATCTTGCTTTACAGTGGGCTCTGGTGACGGTGTCTGGGAATCTGGCTTGGCTTGCAGTACTCTGATGATCTTAAATAGTTGTCAATACTGATCTCTGTTATCAGCCAGTTCCTGCTTTGCATTAATAATTAATGCAATGGTTCACTGTACGATCCAGACAGGCTCATGTCGTATATGATGGAGGATTGCATTGTTTTTTACAAAATCATGAAAATGGAGATTCGCCTTTGATGAACTAAAATGGGCACTGTGTTATACACTGTGATCTCTTCCGACCCCAAAGTGTACTAAGTGGGGCCCAGGGGAGGTGAAAAAAATAAAAAAACATACACACTCACTGTTAGGGAATAGCCAGATGATAATTTCCCAGAAGCTGCTGGCGAACCCTGGAGGAAGGGGCACAAGGGACAGTGAGCCCTAAGCTGAAGCCCCCAACTGTCCCTTCCTATTGCCAGGCCCTATCCTACGTAATAGGCGGCAACCACGAAGATGTTCCCTTCCTGTATAAGTGATACACAAAATGCAGACAAGACGAACAACAACAAAGGGAGGTCAGTTAGTCAGGGTTCGGTAACAGTCGAGCAATGCAGTGCCAAATCCGAGTCCAAAAGAATAGTCAGTAGGGAAAGCCAAAGGTCAAGGATTAGAATACAAGTAAATAAACAGCAAGGGAAACCAGCAAGCACGAGGCAATAACAGGTGCCAGTGTGAATTTGAGCAAAGACTAAATAGGGAGGAAGAACTCGCCCTGAACCTGAGAGGAAGGCAGGATGTCAATCACAGGCAAGACAAAATTTAAACATTGAATGGACAGAGGCAACAAGGGCAGAAGACGGTGCGGTGCAAATACAATCACAGAACTAGAGCCGTGTTCACACAGTGCAACTAAAAACTTTAAATAAATTATCAAACTGCACACGCCTCCTGCGTCGCAGCACGCCAGCAGAGGGTGGCGCAGAGACCTGAACAGGCAGAGATGTTACAGTACCCCACCCCCACCCCCTTTTATGAGGGGCCACCGGACCCTCACCAGACAAACCAGTTCTAGAGGGATTCTGAATTTTCCCTGCCTTGTATTTTAGTTCTGCTTAAACAACAGACACTTGAGAACCAGGCAAACATTTTTTTATTCACCTGGCGTTTCTGATACCACCAGGTTTTAATACCGGAGGGGCGTTCCCAACTTTTAGTAGCTGAGACCTTCTCCTCACTGACACAATCTAAGGAATGTAAGGCAATACAGTGGGATGAGCACTGATCTCCCCACTTTACCAACTCCCTTTTACCCCAATCAAAAATAGGGTTATGGAGATTAAACCAAGGGAACCCCAAAATGACATCAGAAGACAATTTTTCCATAAAAAAGAAACTTATGACTTCAGTGTGTGTTGAGCCCATTTGCAAGGAGATTAAGGGGGTTTTAAAACGACTTTACCCCTGGCCAGTGGAGTAAAATCTGCTCCAGTAACAGACAAAGGCATGTCAAGTGGCAAAAGCTCAATGCCCAAAGATGCAACAACTGAATATTTAATAAAGTTTGCTGCAGACCCAGGTTCAACTAGGGCCTTGCCAGAAACAGACCTGTCCCCAGAGGACAGAAACACAGATAACATCATCTTATTCCTCCCCAAATACCTGGTTGCCTGAGTGGTTCTTCTGATTATCACTCAGGCACTGAAGTTTTTTCACAGGTGACAAGGGTCTGATCGAGCAGTCTCGGATGACATGACCACAGGAACCACAGTACAGGCACAAGTTATTCCTGAGATGATGCTCCCGTCGTGTCTTGGCATCCACAGCGCCCAGTTGCATGGGTTCCTCTCCAGAAGTGATGGGAGGAAAGGTAAGCTTTTCAGAGGAGAGAGAGGAAGAGACAGAAAACTTGGAGTCAACAGGCCCTATTCTCTCCTTTAAATTTTCCCGGATCTTACGGTCAATACAGAACGCCAAAGTCATGGCCTGCTTAAGAGTAGGGGGATCTGGGTGACCATCCCAGAGCTCCTTCACACGGTCACATAAACCTTGTTTAAAGTGAGCTTTTAGAGCTGTTACACTGCACTTACGGAACTCAGAGCAATACTCCTCTGCAGAGCGTTTGCCTCGCTGCATGGTGAGGAGTTGAGATTCCACAAGCACAATGTGGTCTGGCTCAGCATAAATAAAGCCCAGGGACTTAAAAAATTTCCACGTCAAACCACTACTCAGCCTTCAGGAGGGAGTTTAAGGGCCCAAGCTTGTGGATCCCCCTGTAGCAGAGATACAACCACTCCCACCATTTGGGCCTGAGTCATATGTGGATTAATCCGAAAATACAAACGACAAGACTCCCTAAACGTCTCAAATTTTTCACGGTTCCCTGAGAAACGATCCAGGAGTAACATCTTCACTTTCTTAAATGAAGAACCAGCTGGGGATGAAGCAGCAGCTTCAGTAAGGATCTGAACCTGTTTTGCTAGCTCAGCTACCAGGCCTGTCAATCCCTCCAACTTGGCTGCAAGGCACTGAAGAGGATCCATGCTTATCTGGAGGGAAGCAATGGAAGTAGGTTTTTTGAGCCTGTTATTCTGTTAGGGAATAGCCAGATGATAATTCCCCAGAAGCTGCTGGCGAACCCTGGAGGAAGGGGCACAAGGGACAATGAGCCCTAAGCTGAAGCCCCCAACTGTCCCTTCCTATTGCCAGGCCCTATCCTACATAATAGGTGGCAACCACAAAGATGTTCCCTTCCTGTATAAGTGATACACAAAACGCAGACAAGACGAACAACAACAAAGAGAGGTCAGCTAGCCAAGGGTCCGGTAACAGTCGAGCAATGCAGTGCCAAATCGGAGTCCAAAAGAATAGTCAGTAGGGAAAGCCAAAGGTCAAGGATTAGAATACAAGTAAATAAACAGCAAGGGAAACCAGCAAGCACAAGACAATAACAGGCACCAGTGTGAATGTGAACAAAGACTAAATAGGGGAGGAAGAACCCGCCCTGAACCTGACAGGAAAGCAGGCTGTCAATCACAGGCAAGACAGAATTTAACCACTGAATGGACAGAGGCAACAAGGGCAGAAGACAGGTGTGGTGCAAATACAATCACAGAACTAGAGCCGTGTTCACATAGTGGAACTAAAAACTTTAAGTAAATTATCAAACTGCACACGCCTCCTGCGCCACAGCACGCGAGCAGAGGGTGGCGCAGAGACCCGAACAGGCAACCTTCTGTTTCTTCTTTTGGGCCTCCTTGAGGCACCCAGTTCTCTTCTGTGATGTCATCAGCCTCGGCCACTGTGACTGGGCCTCAGTGGTGACCTTGGCACCCCAGGCGTCATGACGCTTAGCATGCCCATGTGGCCCCCAAAGTTGATGCCATCACAGAAGAGTACATCACAAGGCGATCTCCGAACACACCAGGTTTAGACATGCATAACAGAAATAGGTACAGATAAAACATTAAAAAAAAGACTCCCATTGACTTCAATGGTTCCGTTTTCCGTGTGGAACCCATTGAAATCAATGGGGAAAAAAAACCCAGTCCCATGGTTGCTCAGTCCCATGATAACTCCCACAATCTTTGATGAAAGAAGGTTTCAAACACAAATTGTACATGTAGATATTTTTAATGATTGATGTCATGCATCTATTGCTAATACCTAAAAAATGTCATTATCAGATGAAAATAAACCTTCACCTAAATCTATCTTTTCTGGTTTGTTTGCCTTTAAATCTATAGATATTTTTTCAGTTCCAAGAAAAAGTAGACTAGAGGGTGAAATAATTTTCTCAAATATTCCATATCCTGCAGAGATGAAGAAATGAAAGTACTAGTCTGGTCTGTCAAAGAAATTCTGTTTACTGTATGTTTCTATATGTAGAGGGGGGAGCGCTCTGCAAAATTACAGAAGTAGAAACATGCATACACTTGCTGGGTTTGCCTTTAAGTTAAAACGGTATATGTATGTATAATTGCAAGAAAAACATCATTTTAAAAGAACTTGTGCTGAATATGCATCTGTGTTCTTCTTCTAAGATGTGTAGGGATACAGATGTTAGTCTAATTGGGCCATGTGTTTTAAATTACTCAAGTGTGTTTTAATGTAAAGAATTAGTTGGAATTGCGAGAAACTATTTGTGGTTAAGAATTTTACAAAAAAACGAAAAAATAACAAGGACCTGGCAATGAGGGAAACAAAACCGGAGGAAATGGTAATGAATAAATGTCTAGCAATTTTTTTTATAAAATAATAAAATCATAATTAATGATAGGCCATTTAAAAGCCTTCATCTATAATGCTGTTAAAGGGAGCCATCAGAAGCCAGCATGTCAACCCAGCTCTGCAGCTAGATAGGTTAGGGTCACCTGAATCAAAGAGTGCATTCTCCTTGTGAATTGGTGCCTTCATTACCGAGATATCAACATTATATCTATTCTACACATGAGTTCTTTGAAATGCATTGCTGCTTATCTGTTTGGACCAATCAAAGCACTCTCTTTGCTCCAAAGAGCTCATTTGCATATTAACAAAAAAAAAAGCTATATCTTGACAATTCACAAATGTCTGATTCAGATGATCTTAACCTATCTGCGGGTCTGAGTTTATATGCTGGGTCCTGTTGACCGACACCATTTAAGGAGGGGCTTATTGGATGTTGCTCCGGATCTCCACTGGTCTCAGCTATATGGTCCCTTGTGACTCACAGGAAATGACTACTCAGCCAATCACTGGGCACAGTGGTATGTTGGATCAAAGGGGATTGGGGGTTCATCAGAGATCATCAAGGTTGCTTTTTTTTTTTGTACCGGGGGGATGTTATAATGGCTTTTCATGGCTATTGAAATTGGTCTTAAAAGAAGACCTTTTATGCCCTCTGACATCGATAGTATTATATACTGCTAGAAAGCTGACAGTGCCCTAAATTCAGCTGAGAATACCCACAATTCTGACAGTGGAGTGATATTGGTGGCAAAATAATGACACGAATATTTGTGGAATCAAGGCGCATTCCGGCAAAGCTGACAGTGTGTTGAATTCAGTGTACAGTCATGGCCAAAAGTTTTGAGAATGACACAAATCTTATATTTTCACATGATCTGCCGCCCTCTGGTTTTTATGTGTGTTTGTCAGATGTTTTTATCACATACAGAAATATAATTGAAATCATATTATGAGTAACAAAAGCTTATATTGACAGTTAGAATGAGTTAATGCAGCAAGTCAATATTTGCAGGCCTTGCTCCAAGAGTCTCCGCCTTACAGTGCGTGCAGATGCACTCACACTTGCCTGCTGCCATTCCTCAGCAAGCTCTGCACTGCTGGTAGCCCGATCCCGCAGCTGAAACACTTTTAAGAGACGGTCCTGCCACTTGCTGGTCTTTCTTGGGCGCCCTGGAGCCTTTTTGGCACCAACGGAACCTCTCTCCTTGAAGTTGTTGATGATGCAATAGATTGTTGACTGAGGTGCAATCTTTCTAGCTGCGATACTCTTCCCTGTTAGGCCATTTTTGTGCAGTGCAATGATGACTGCACGCGTTTCTTTAGAGATAACCATGGTTAACAGAAGAGAAACAATGATGCCAAGCACCAGCCTCCTTTTAAAGTGTCCAGTGGTGTCATTCTTACTTAATCATGACAGATTGATCTCCAGCCCTGTCCTCATCAACACCCACACCTGTGTTAATGGAGCAATCACTGACACGATGTTAGCTGGTCCTTTTAAGGCAGGGCTGCAATGATGTTGAAATGTGTTTTGGGGGATAAAGTTCATTTTCTAGGCAAATATTGACTTTGCAAATAATTGCTGTTAAGCTGATCACTGTTTTTAACATTCTGGAGTATATGCAAATTGCCATTAGGAAAACTGAAGCAGTAATACTATTTTTAGTCATTATATGACTTATATTTTGTATTGTATTGCAGTTACCCTCTCTGCATGTTGTATCATGTCTGGAATTAGAATCTCTAGTCTCTAATCTCTAGTCTAGGCTGCACACAGTGAGTAAAGGAGAATCGGTTCTATAACTCAGAATCAGAACTAGAAACACGATGGACATATATAGAGAAGTATGGAAATATAATATTGTGAGGAAAGTACTTTGGCTAAGTTATAAAGTTTCTATGCATCTCCAGCATCACCTTATTGTTATGTTCTATCAGGAGCAACACAATGGACTGAAAAGTTGACGATGCAGAAAAAGCATCCATCTTTATTGAGTCTAATGTTAAAAAAGATAGAAGCTTTCTTCCATCAAGTTTGTATTTTTTCCATTGGAAGAAAAAGTCTTGCATGCAGAAATCGTTGGTTTAGAGGTGCCTTGTGTAGGGGTAAATTTAAACGTGATCTGTGTGAGTGGTCTTAAAAATACTACAAGAAAAGACACAGTGTAGCAACAAGTAGTTGAGTATACATAAAGACAATTAAACCTTCTATAGTCAGCCAAAGCAAGCATTTAAAGTTACAGTACTTGGCCAAGAAAAAAACCTTATTCAGTTGGCTATAAAATGAAGACAGATTAAAGGAGAGCTCCCATTGGAAATATGTTTAGTGAAACCATGAACAGTCAGCATTCATGGCAGCACAGTCGACTGCTCAGAAGTCAGCTTGAAATAATTATGTGAAGGGTGTGAAGGTTTATAAAAATAATCAAGTCTAGTAGGAAGTTTATGTTTGTAAAGGAGACACTTAGTCTAAGATAACGGATGAAAATAAATAGCTGGAGCAGCTGAGAGCCGAGGCTGTTTTTAGATATAGCCGAGCTCTGCTCATAAAATAGCACCAAGCAGAAGATGAGAGACCAAAGGGGTTTCATGTAAGAATAAGTGGTGGAAAGTAAAAGAAAACTCAAGATAGAGAGAAACTTATTAACATTTTCTTCCCATCTATCTTCATGAGTGTTTAGATTAATCCATTATTATTTTACGTAAATACGTAGTGTGGAAATCGAATATCATGCTTGACTGGTGACATCATCCCAAAGGCGACAGGACATCAATTAGGGGCTTTAGGAGGCTTTCCAGCAGGAGTTCGCTGCAACATACTTTTACAGCTAACTGATTTTTAATATAATGTACCCTCTTGGGGTGAAATTACCTGGAAATATAAACTTCAAATTCTCATATGACTCTCGGCCCTGTAATAAAAGCATGATATAAAACCTCTCAGCAGTGTACTGCCCTCATAAACTCTACTATCTGACCCATAGTATGTGTTTTTATATTATGTTTACTGGCCTTTTATAGAAGCATAACGAAACGGAAATTATGCTGATCAGATTTCTTTTTAACTTTGTAATTCTGTATCAATATTTCCTCTAGAAAGTAAAATGCTTTTGTGAGGGAATATGAGGGGGATTAACATAGTCGAGGTAAAATCAAAAAGCTGACTGAGTACAACCTTTTTATGAAAGAGACAAATCTCCATGATTTAAGTAGAAATAATTGACCCGCCTTTACTATATTATTATACCGTTATTTGTGCTGTGTTGGTGAGTTATTGTATATCAGTGAAGTATCCCCTACAAATTTCCATCCAGATACATAAAGGCCTTTAATCCTAGATTTACACGAGTGAGTTTCACCTGAACCAACATGAACATCATGATGGGAGAGGTTGTCCTAGCACAGGGGTCAGCAACCTTCTGCACTCCAGCTGCTGTGAAACTACAACTCTCAACATGCTCCATTCACTTCCATGGAAGTACCAAGAACAGAAGAACAAGTATGCATGCTGGGAATTGTAGTTATACAAGAGCTGAAGTGCCGAAGGTTGCTTACCTCCGTCCTAGCATAATAGTTAGTTATGCTTCCCAGCAACATACTGTCCTGTAATATAATCGGTATGAGACAGTATGTTGTTGGGAGTCATGGACTCCTAGCATACCGGCATAGGCCTGTAAATCCAGTAAATTTCACGGGTGAAACAGAATTTTGTGAATCTAGGGTTACACAGGTCAATAATCATCAGAATGCATGTTTACATGAGTGTTTGCTCACGATCATTGCCCCATGTAGGTATGGCAGAGATCCGCTGACAAGCACTTATTTGTCAATTTACTGCATTTTTATGCCAACATGAAAGTTAACACTTGTCAGCAGCTCATTTAATGGCCATGTTTTGGTAACTATCTGCAAACTGTACTGCAAGTCTGTGGACAAACAAGTTCATGTACTGAGTGAGAGCCGATCAACATGTTTTTATTGATAATCTGCCCTAGTTAATAGGTGAGAAATCTGTCCATGTTAACAGAAATAAGGTAACCTGGACGGTGGATGATGGCTGAATATGCCAACTATCAGGGTACCTAGAGTCCATCAAGTTGTATTTTTGTCCCCGTTAAACCTATTCCTCACCCTCTTAAGGATACAGATAGTTGTGGAATGGTGTTTGGAATGATGATTTTTTCTTTTTCCTTGGCAATATTCAGAACTTTATATATTTATATCAGTTTAGCTAATTGTGGACTTATTTTGCAGGATATGTTATATTTTTCAAAGCAAATCTTGGAATGCTTATAATTTATTGACTAAATGTTATTAACCTTTTCTGGGACAGAAAAAAAAACTTCAATTTTGACACTTGTACACTTATTTTACACTATATGAACACTCTTTTGAAAAAAAAAAATCATTTGATCTGTGTTGCCATATTTTGTGAGCCATAACTTTTTTACTTTTCCATCAATAGATTTTTTTATTTTTTTTAATATTTAAACCATTCAGGTATACACATGGCTTTATGATTGCTATTTATTACATTTGTGCAGTGAGATGACCAGAATTTCATATTATTATTTTTTTCCAGTGTTCATCATGTTATATATATATATTTTATAGTACAGGTTGTTACAATCCCAACAATACTAAACAGGTTTTCTATTGTTTTTATTTGCTTACATAATAAAGAATATGGACATGTTTTAACCAGGATAGGACTGGGCCACTTTTCTTGGCACAGGAACAGACGCATTTTGGAATTTTTCAGATTTGTGGTTATGAGGACTATTTTTTTTCCCTGTGGGTCATTTACATATAGCATGGTTAGGTGTACCAGAACAATTGGGATGACGTGTTCTGATGGTATACTGCTACAGTGATCACATGTGGTATGGCTCAGCAGGGGTAATCATTATAAAGGTAATTTTACTCTTGAATCCTCTTCTCCTCAGGCTTATGCTAGATAGCATGTCCTATAAATTAGACACAGACTATGCTATCACCCCTGTGGAAGCCAGTCCGATGATGTGCATGGGGTTTGTTCCTACACCCTCAGTAGGTGGACTGGACTTGGCATTGTATAATTTGACATACAGTCCTATGAAAAAGTTTGGGCACCCCTATTAATCTTAATCACTTTTAGTTCTAAATATTTTGGTGTTTGCAACAGCCATTTCAGTTTGATATATCTAATAACTGATGGACACAGTAATATTTCAGGATTGAAATGAGGTTTATTGTACTAACAGAAAATGCGCAATATGCATTAAACCAAAATTTGACCGGTGCAAAAGTATGGGCACCTCAACAGAAAAGTGACATTAATATTTAGTACATCCTCCTTTTGCAAAGATAACAGCCTCTAGTCGCTTCCTGTAGCTTTTAATCAGTTCCTGGATCCTGGATAAAGGTATTTTGGACAAACAATTCAAGTTCAGTTAAGTTAGATGGTCGCCGAGCATGGACAGCCCGCTTCAAATCATCCCACAGATGTTCAATGATATTCAGGTCTGGGGACTGGGATGGCCATTCCAGAACATTGTAATTGTTCCTCTGCATGAATGCCTGAGGATTTGGAGCGGTGTTTTGGATCATTGCCTTGCTGAAATATCCATCCCCGGCGTAACTTCAACTTCGTCACTGATTCTTGAACATTATTCTCAAGAATCTGCTGATACTGAGTGGAATCCATGCGACCCTCAACTTTAACAAGATTCCCGGTGCCGGCATTGGCCACACAGCCCCAAAGCATGATGGAACCTCCACCAAATTTTACAGTGGGTAGCAAGTGTTTTTCTTGGAATGCTGTTTCTTTTTGGACGCCATGCATAACGCCTTTTTTTTTATAACCAAACAACTCAATCTTTGTTTCCAAAATGAAGTTGGCTTCTCCAAATGTGCTTTTGCATACCTCAGGCAACTCTATTTGTGGCGTACGTGCAGAAACGGCTTCTTTCTCATCACTCTCCCATACAGCTTCTATTTGTGCAAAGTGCGCTGTATAGTTGACCGATGCACAGTGACACCATCTGCAGCAAGATGATGCTGCAGCTCTTTGGAGGTGGTCTGTGGATTGTCCTTGACTGTTCTCACCATTCTTCTTCTCTGCCTTTCTGATATTTTTCTTGGCCTGCCACTTCTGGGCTTAACAAGAACTGTCCCTGTGCTCTTCCATTTCCTTACTATGTTCCTCACAGTGGAAACTGACAGGTTAAATCTCTGAGACAGCTTTTTGTATCCTTCCGCTGAACAACTATGTTGAACAATCTTTGTTTTCAGATCATTTGAGAGTTGTTTTGAGTAGCCCATGATGCCACTCTTCAGAGGAGATTCAAATAGTAGAACAACTTGCAATTGGCCACCTTAAATACCTTTTCTCATGATTGGATACACCTGGCTATGAAGTTCAAAGCTCACTGAGGTTACAAAACCAATTTTGTGCTTCAGTAAGTCAGTAAAAAGTAGTTAGGAGTATTCAAATCAATAAAATGATAAGGGTGCCCATACTTTTGCAGCGGTCAAATTTTGGTTTAATGCATATTGCGCATTTTCTGTTAGTACAATAAACCTCATTTCAATCCTGAAATATTACTGTGTCCATCAGTTATTAGATATATCAAACTGAAATGGCTGTTGCAAACACCAAAATATTTAGAACTAAAAATGATTAAGATTAATAGGGGTGCCCAAACTTTTTCATAGGACTGTATTTACACAATGTTGGTGTGTATTTACTTATTGTGCAACTGCCTTTATTTATATATTTATTGAAGTGCAGTTACCTATATTATGCATTTGAGATTTTATAGCATATTGTGTATGCAATTGAAGTAGTAGACCATTCATTTTGGAGAGAAGTTTGCAAGAGGGAATATGCAATATCATAGAGGTGACTCTTGTTCACTATATAACATTTTTGCTTTTTAGGCCGGGGGCCCACGTGACATAAATGCTATGGCTTGTCCACGGCATTAGACAGTCATAGCAAGATGGATGGGATTCCTGGCGCCGCCTTGTGTGTGGCTGCCTGATACAGTGCTCCAAGCTGGGAGCAACCTTTATCTTTCCTTTTTCACTCTTTTTCTCTGTATCTTCAAGAATCCTGTAACCAAGCGAACTAGCACTATGAATTAGCAACTATATATCGAATGGAAGATCCTGTGGAGTATTTTGTTCCTTTTGTTTCTATTTTTAAGCATGGACAAAGACTCAAGACCTGGTGGAGTTTTTCCTGTGCCTGTTACCATCCCCCAGGAGCTAAGGACAGCATGGACACCATGTGGCATGGAGGAGAAACCTACATGAACGTGTGGACTTCTTCTTTTCAAGGAGATGATTTTTTGGAGTCTATTGCTGATGTGTGAAGATGCCTACAGCTGACTGGTATTTCTTTCTTTTACTGTGGACACGTGGGACTCTGTTACAACCTGGGAACCTACCATCACCCACCTACCCATGTGTTTATGGAAGCTTGGCAAGAGAGCAGCACCCTGTCTACCTGGATGGCTTCAGACCTCTCTGGGCAGTAGAATACAGTGGTAAGAAGAAAGGAAGAGGAGGGCTTGTGATGAAGGATATCTGGGGCATTTTTTTTTTGTGGTTAATGGACAATAGCGCTGATGCAAGATACCGAACTATCAGCTGTGAGCATGAGATCTCACTACCTACCAAAGGAACTGCCACATGTTATCGTGATAGCTGCATATGTCCCCCACCTCTGCAAAAAAAAAAAACGTTTTTTGCCTGTTATATCTACATGCTGTGACCCCCTCCTCATGTCCTCCAACCACGGTCGGGCTGTATTATTATTAACATCCCTTCACACAGGGAACTAAATGATCCTGCAGTGTGTCTGTGTTTCTTTTTAGTTGCTATGATTCCTAGGATTTCTCTATCTGCCATGAGCTTGTATGTGTGTTTCTCTCTTGTTATATACTACTGTACCATCCATGAAACTGTATCACTGAAATTTCCCCATTGTGGGACTATTAAAGGATTATCTTATCTTAACAAATCCCATCCCCACTTTGCGATAAAATCTGTGTAGTGGACGAGCTGCAATATTCAAGGGGGTCAATTATACCTACGGAAACGCCAGTGATTTCCCTATCGGTATAATTGAAGCAGAATGCCCGCAAAGGAAACCTCTACAAACTTTATGTGCAGAGCATCAAGGGAAGAACCACAATGAGTTGTCATCGTGGTTTCTAACGCAGTGTTTTTTTGCTGCATGTCACTACATGGGATCTTAGCGTTAGATGGTTTTAAGTGTAATATGATACTGTCAAAAATCGGTATAAGTGATTTATTAGCTAAAAACATTGTGAAAAAAATCAAAGTGTTATTTATTAAGTTTTTGTTGCATTTTCCTCTGCTTCATTTCTTCTCGTGTTAAATCCATAGAGAAAATGCATGCAATTCCGCAACTAAAAGTAACTTGATGCATTTTATAAAAATATGTGTGCCTTTTTCAAAATACAGCCCTTTCACAGCTTTTTTTTTTCTCACATTGTTTGGATAAGATAAAAATATTGTTAAATACTGTATTTTCTTCCATAGCAGCCAGAAATACTGATTTTCCGCAATGTGGAACCTTAGCCTTAGGGAGCCTTCACAGGGAGTTAAGGTGAGCTCATTCTGATCGCAAAAACTCATTCAGAGTGAGCGGCGTAAAAAGCAGCTCCCGTTGACTTGAATGGCAGCCGGCATACGTGCGCTCCCCATTGAAATCAATGGGAGGCTTTTTTTCCCTATTGCTTTCAATGTATTACACGCGTATGCCGGCACCCATTCAAGTCAACGGGAGCTGCTTTTTACGTGCTCATTCTGAACGTGTTTTTACGATCAGAATGAGTGCACCGTAACTCCCTGTGAAGGCTCCCTTAAACTGAATTGATTATTGCCTATTCTGTATTTAATGCTACACCAGTTTTGGTCCACTTAGAATACATAAGCATACATTTAAAGGGGTTTTCCCCACTAACATATCCATATTTAAATCTGTAGACAGTTAAAAGTTAAAGATTTTTTTGCAGATATAAATAATGAAATATTTTGCAGAGTTGTACAGATTTTCACTAACCATCTTAGTTGTAACAGTCTTGATCGTTGTCAATGGCTATGACCATGAACGCAGAAACTTTCTAAAGTATCACACTTGTCAGAAAACCAGCCACGACTTACTTATTGGGTCTGAGTTATCAGGCTGGGACAGGGAATGTATGATAAGATAACCCAGCCACAATAAATCATTACTGGGTTTCTCACAAGTGCAAGACCATAGAAATTTCTTGTATTCATGGTCATATCCATTGACAACCAATCAAGACATCGTCACCACTAAGGGTAAGTTCACACGGAGTATTTTGGTTAGGATTTTGAGGCTGTATCCGCCTCAAAATCCTGACCAAAAAGACGGCTCCCATTGAAATAAATGGGAGATGCGAGATGCTCATTCTTCAGGCTGTTTCGCATCGCGATTCTGCCTGAAGACACACCCTCCTCCGGACTAGGCCCATTCATTGGGCCTAATCCGGAGCAGAGTGCGAGGCTGGATGCTGGTGCAGCGCACCGGCTTTGTCGCAGCTACCCGTATTTTGGTCCGGAACCAGAGGCGGCCTCTTCCCTACGCTTCGCCGCCGAGACACATGGGATAGAAGCATCTCCACGCGCTCCCTGCTCTCCAGTCGGCCGCGGGCAGGAGCCTTCCAAACTGGGGGTCTGTGCTGCGGGCACCGGCATTACTGGCAGTGGTGTCGGCTCTGTGCTGGGTGCCCGGGCAGTGCCATGTGAGCTCTGAGCCAATCAGAACGTCTGCATCAGAGCGTGCCCCACCCATTAGACTTGTTAAGCCCCGCCCAGTCTTGTTAGACTTGTGGGACCCGCCCACACAGCAGACCCAGGCCCCACCCACACAGTAGATCTTATTGACTTAGTCAATTTATAAGTAGCTCACATGCTGAAAAAGTGTGAGCACCCCTGTTTTACATTGAACTGAGTACATTTAATGCTACTTTCATTTCAATGGGGCAGCTAGAGCGAATCAATGTACTTCAGCCAGTGTCAGACTAAGGTTCCTTGTGCCTATGAGTTAAAAAAAAATATTTTTGTGGACATACCCTCCAACAACAATCCACAGAATAAAGACCATAGTATGCTTTAAATTTGCATGATTTTTGTGGATCATAATAGTGATCCCACTGGTGGGATATTACAACACTGACTTCAGCTATCTCATATCTCATGGCTCAAATATAGCAAAAAATTATACAAATACAGTTTGTTGTCTTGAGCTGTGCTGTGAATCCATAGAGAAAATCTTCAATCTCTCAAACTAAATTAAATCAGTCTCATTCACGTAATAGCCACATATGTACTGAGACAAATAATACTTAGTAAGTGGAGGCCTGGAGGGTAACTTCAAGCACTTATAGGAAGCTGGTACCTATCCATAAGCGTAAGAATCCAAAGATAGTGTAAGTCTAGTGCTGCATCATACATTTTAGCTACTCAACATATTCTATGTACAGTACTTAAAAATTACATTTTAATGTATTTAGTAACAGTTTTGGTTACAGTGACGTGGACCTGATAACTAGAAAATCCATAAACACCAATTGGTGTCTGTGCTATAGATATAAAGTTTTCAACTTAACCCTGAACATGATGTGGCATCGCGAATGACAAGTAATTACTTGTGCTGAAATACCAGAACATAGGAACATCTTAAGTTGATCCGTTTTTTAATGTTTTAGTGTAATGTATTAATATTATTAGAAGAAAGAAGGATTAAATAGGCAGCAGAAATTGTAGGTGAAATGGAGCATGAACATCAGATACGAGATCTTACCACAAAGAGAAAGCCTGTTCACTGCTGCCTGTAGAGATGAATTGCCACTAAACTGTCGGCATTTAATCAGAACATTTGTGTTTGCAGATGAGGAAGCCTGGTTTTATATGTACCTCAGATACTTTTGGAGGCATCAAGAAGTGGTAGGTAATTTCTAGGGATGTATGGCATTACATAATTTTACACTTAAATTTTTGTATTCATTTTTTAATATATTTATTCTTATCCCGCACGCTATTGCTTATCAGGACTAGAATAACCGCTACATATACAGTTGGGTACTTTGAGGCTTCCTAGCATGGAACGGATTGGCAGACTGTATGTAACGTTTAGACCGGTATATAATAGAATGTTCCACGTCATAGCGCTTTATGTGACTTATTAAGACTGTCAACTAGCACAAGAATTGTATCAATGACTTAGTACTTCATTAAAAAAAAGAAAAAAAATGCTTTTTGGACTTTATGCCCCAATTAAACCTATACAGAAAACTTTTCTATTATCAAAAAAAAAAAAAAAGCCAAAACAGCTTATCATACCATGTGTAAAACAACATATTTTATTGACTTACCAAATAGTTAAAATAACCAAATAAAATCTGATGGGTTGTTTTAGAGCAACTTTAATATGAAAGCTCGGAAAGAAGCATCAGCAATAGACACGATGAAGTTAAAATAAGTTAGCCACAGCGCTTTCTTCTCACCATCTCTAAACAGTCTGCCTGACTACATTAATAACATACATACACTGTGTATTAACACATATTGAGATGTTACTAAATACCATGCGAGCAGCCATGGAGCGGCGGTCATATTGATTCCAGGTGACTTTTCTACAAGAGATCCAGTAAATTAACAATAATAAAATGCCTCTGAACATGTTGCTCCCAGTAGGATCCTTTTTGAAGACATATATAGTGGTTTTAGACATACAGTACTTGATCCTTATAGATAGCTACGTTAACTAACCAAATAGCCAACAAATAACTTACTTCATGTTGAAAACAACGTTTCCGTATCTGCCCCCATGGAATTGTTTCAGCAGAAACCTTATCCAAACTTTCCAAAGTGCACATTCACTTCTTACATTTATCACACTATCATGTTAGGGAAAAACATAGTTTGGGGGCTGGGATTATTATGTCTGAACAAAACGGCTTAACATATAACTTAGGTTAGTTTCCCTTTGAGGGTTCCACCACTTGTTAATTTACAGACTTGAGCAGACGAGCGTCCACCATGGAATTCCTGATCCCTCCAATGTCTGTGCACAGTAAGGATCTATATTGTACTAGTTAAATATACGTGGAGCTTGGGTTCTAATGCCATCGCAGGAAGCCTTTCTGTCTGGGATCTTTATTGAGCACTAGTGCATTTTGAACATGTAAAAGTGACGTACATGGAAGTGGTTATGGAAACCGACAGGAAGTCATATTTTCTTTTTACACATCCTTCACAAAATTTTATATCAGGTTTAAACCCATAACAGTTGTTTATTTATGGCTACAAGAGAATTGTAAGTATCCGGGTCCAGTTCATAAACTTATATAACTAGGGATTAAAGGTCATGTTATTCTACTTGGGAAAGCCATCTCTAAAACGAAAAAACAGGAAAATTGCAGTTATCAAACACTTATATTTTGCAGCATATCCAGTATAACTGTGAGGACTCTTTCAGATGAATCTCAGAAAGTATGAAGCCTAATTGAAGGAAAATATGTGCTCATGTCTGTTGGAATGTTCTTCATCTATATGCCTCAGCCAAACCTCATTATTCTGTTTCCATGTGAAAGCAAATTAACCAGAGCTGGTGCCTCGCTGGAATTAACATTCATGGTTACTAGTGCACATTAACTTTTATTGAACATTCAGTAATACAAAATAAGCTGCTCATCCGCCCTACGTAAGGAAAATCTTGAGGCACAGATGTAACACCATCGTCTCAGAACTTTAATAGTTGCTTTCCTTTAAATGTGGCATCAACGAATAGAAATGAATGAGCAGGTGAATGCTCTTGTCTACGTTCTGGAATCTGTTTGCAGTCAAAGCCCCTAAAAATCTTTAGAAATAAAGTAAATGGAAAACTGAACATAATGCAGATGGAAATACCAGACAGATGCAATGGGGGAAGACCACTTTTGAAGCCACTAGATCTCCCATTGTTGTTCCAGATCTCCAAGTGTGAGGACAGATAGTGGCCTGCTCTCGCTCTCTACATGAGCATGTAGAGACTAGCAGGACATGGAATCACCAGGCACTTTACTTGACATAATTTCAGGTGGAGATAACTTTACTGCAGTTTTTACGGCTTCTTGTTCAAACATAGACAATGGTCTTACCTGTCAGTATTAGATTCTCAAGGCCCGCCAAAACACAGCACAGTGGATACACGTAAAGTTCACACAAACCCTGCTGTTTAAGTTTTTCACTTCAGCTTGCTCCACTAGCTTTCAGGATGGGCCTGGGTCTACCACTAGCACAGAAACTCCACATGGACCCAAACTCCAGAACTAGACACCGAACATATTGAGTTTATCTTCTCCAGGCATGACAGAAAAGAGTAGGTCACAACATGCGTAGCCTGTACTTTGAGAAGCGCGAAAGACACTGTCCACTGCATACCCCATAGGCACAACAGAGTTGGTGGTGGAATCAATGCACCAAGGCTGGGTTCACACAAGGTTTTTTGGTCCGGAACCGGAGGTGGATGACAGTGCAGTGCAGCGCTCCACTCCAGATTAGGCTCAATGAATGGGCCTAGTCGGGAGGAGGGAGTGTCGTCAGGCTGAATCGCGAGGCGAACCGGTCTGAAGAATAAGTATGTCGCTTTTTTTTCCGGGAATCGGAAGAAACAGCTCCCGGAAAAAAGAACTGTCCGGCTCCTATTGATTTCAATGGAAAGCCATCTTTTTGGTCAGGATTTTGAGGCGGATACGGCCTCAAAATCCTGAACAAAAAAACCCGTGTGAAATTACCCTAAGTCTTTTCCAGAACAAAAAAATGTTGCAATGAATCACTAGGGACATTTAAAGTAACAGTGACATAATAAAATAACGCGGCATATAATTCATCAGTATTAGCAAGTACTGTACAATGCTTACAGAAAACACTTCATTAATACAATGCACAGAAGTATCACATAGTACACAAACACTCCACAACCATATTTAGACTTGGAGACAATTAACCCCTTCCTGCTGTAGTAATTTTCAGACTTTCGTTTTTAATTCTGCGCCTTCCAAATCCCTTAACTTTTTTATTATTCCGTTCACAGAGCCATATGAGAGCTTAATGTTTGTGGGACAAATTGTACTTCATGATGCTACCATTTATTATTCTGTACCATGTACTGAGGAGATGGAAAAAAATTCAGAATGGGGTGGATTTGAAGGAAAACTGCATTTGTGCGACATTTTTTTTTACAGGCTTTGTTATTACTCTGCAGTCATAATGACATGTCACCTGTATTCTATGTTTCGGTACGATTCTGGGAATACAAAATTTATGTAGTTTCATTTGCATTTTAACCTGAAATCCAAAACTTTGAAAAAAATTTATTTTTTCTAAAAGTCACCATATTCCAACACCTGTAACCGGCCGGGCGCATAATTATACCATGAGGGTTTTTTCTTTGGTTTTTCCACTATCATGAATTAGATGTTTTTTTATGTGTATTTATTTAAAAGTTATGTTTTAATGGATTTACGCTTTGCTGGATTTCACTCTGCTTCTGGATGCACAATGCTGCCCCAACTGGAGGGGTTTCCCATCAATCCGTGCAAAGTTCTTCTGATTGCCTGGAGTGTTTTCCATTTTCAAGCAAGCTTTGGACACTGTAAGTGAGCTGTGTGTATTTTCCCTTTTACCTACATGTATATGTATTTTTCAGGGGAATGTAATGCTTTGATCACTTTGATCTTCAAAATTTCCCTTGATTGCTGCTCAAGTTAAAGGGAACCTTTCAGAGGGATTTGGGAAACTAAACCACCCAAATGTCCATTTAGACTTTATAGAGCTTAGTGTCCCAAATAGACCTGCTGTAAAGCTGCCCATGCCAGCACTGAAAAAAAACACCTTTGCCTAAGGCCCCATGGGACGTCCTACAGCAATAAACCGCTGCAGGAAAAACCACGGTGGCAACGCATCGCTTTAGACAGAAAGTTTGTGGAGTTTTCCTCCATGGACAATCTGATACCATTATATCTATGGGGAAATTACTGGCATTTCCGTAGATATAATTAACATGCTGCGATTTCCAAAACCGCAATGTGTCCGCACTCATCCACTTTGCCATTACTGTAAAACAGCACAATATTTCCCACGGTGTTTCCACATATCGCAGCATTTCCGTTCCATGGAGCCCCGACCTTAAACTTACCTAGTGCCTGTATTTCTGGCTTCACTGAACCACTGTGCAGGCTCAGGGAGCACCAGAGATGAGTTTGATGGGACTCATCTCAAGAGAAGTATAAAGTTCTTTGGGTTTTCTTTAATGCAGGCACATACAGCTTTACAACAGGGATATTTGAGACATAACTTTATGCATAAAGGTCCTTATGAACATGCAGTTCACAAGTACCTTTTGACCAGGGCCCCAAGTGGTGCAATTGGGCTGCGACAGAAACATGGTGGCAAAAACCATAGCGTTTTACAGTCACTGCAAAATGGATGGGATTCTAGCGAATACCATCCACACATTGAGAAAAATATGTTCAGTGGAAACGCTGTAATTTCAGAAACTGTTGCGGTTTGGAAATCGCCAAATGTCAATTATGCTTACAGAAATTATGGCGGTTTCCCTATAGGTATAATGGAAGCAAAAAGTCCGCAGATGTTTCTTGTACTTTCTGTGAAACTTTCTGTCACAACTTTTTCACTGCGACCCACTACATGGGGCCTTATCCTTTGGTGGTTTAGTGTCCATGGCAGGTTCTCTTTACAGTAATGTAGTTATGATTATGTTGGCACTTATGCTTATTCATTATACTCTTAACTAAGTGGGGAGCAACTACTGATTTTTCATTGGGACCCTATCAATTCTAGTTAAAATTCTGAATGATAGCAGTTTATTTATAAATGGCTACCTACCCCCTACTTACAGCATTAATGATGATAAAGCTGATATACAGCATATATACAGTATATAGACTTTGTAAGATCAACCTATACATTTTTACTCAGTATTTTATCTGTCCTGCAGAGCTCATAATGAAAACACACTTAAAATAACTTTACTAGGCAAACGCTAGTATAATATTCTTAGAGCAGTGCCATGAAAAGCTTGATTATTTATAGGTGTCAAGTAAAGTTTAATGAGGGGCAGACCTAGTCAACCCAACTGATGTTCTTTCTATTAGGCAGTGAATAGATACTCAGACATGAGTGGATGTAGTTTATTTGAAATTTGAATACAGTTTTGAGAGAGAGCCACACATGCAGTGACTGCGTTTATAAGGCACCTCAGTCTGAGACCCGAAAATAACACTTTTACTTAGAAAACTAACGGAAGGACACAGACTCGATGCTGTTATTAGTGGAACATACTCCTTCGTCTCCATAAGGCCCTTCTTTTTAATTTGTTTATTAATGACATTGAAATTGGCTTCAAAAGCAGCGTCTCAGGGTTTACTGATGACACAAAATTATACAACTGAGTACAATTTGGAACAGGGCTTGTTTGCTCTGCAGAAAGACTTTGCACAATGTGTCTCTGTGATAAGAGCACAGAAATGGAAGGTTGATTTAGAACCCAGTCCAACAATTAGTCTTGGAGGGAAGGTCAACCTGTAAGTATTACTGCCTTGAAATTGGCTCTCCTCATCCTCTCTATTAGTCCTGACTTTTCTGTGCCTGATCCAGCAAAACGTGTCTTATTTCTCTAGTAGAGTCACCCCATGTGATGTATATGAGTAACCAGTTTGCTTGCTTTCTGCAAGATTTCCAGGAATAGAATGGTGAAATACAGCCATAAATTGTATACATGTATGTTATAGCTGATGTATTATTGAACTCTTAGCCCATTGCTGCCTCCTAGTGGGTTCCTAGTGTAAGTTGACATGTGCTGAATCATTGCTGTTATATAGTTGTGAATAGGTTAATGTACAGAGATTGCACTGTTTGTTGTGTTTACTCTTTTGAGTAGAAAAACATTTTTGCAACATTCAGGTGGATATATAAAAACTTAAAGGGGTTGTCCCATCACAAGGATCCTATCTATACTGCTTGTTAATGTGAATGTAAGACTTTTCCTAAATACATTGCTTCAGCAAAACTGCTTTGTTTGTCCACTATCTTACTTTATTCATTTCTCTGTTGACACATCCCTTGACTTATCTGGTCAAAAGTCAAGTGATGTATCTGCTGCTCTCACGGGGGAGGGAGGAGAGGCTAAGGGAACGGGAGCGAGCCTGGAGGGGGGGTGGGGTAGTTTACACTTTGGGGGGGGGGGGAGGGACTGCCAATACAGACCCGGCATCCGCTGTAATAGAGAGGCGGATGCCGAGGTGTGTAGACGCCAGCACAGGTGCCTGCAACATCGCTACACTCCTGCATGAAGCCAGCAGCGGCAGGAGCGATGCTGCTACTCCGGAGGGGAGGGGGGGCGGAGGAGCGGAATAGCAGCATCGCTCCTGCCGCTGCTGGCTTCATGCAGGGCGTAGCGATGTTGCAGGCACCTGTGCTGGCGTCTACACTCCTCGGCATCCGCCTCTCTATTACAGCAGATGCCTGTATTGGCGGCCTCTCCCCCCCCAAATTGTTTCTGAAACTCGAATCGAGTTTTTCTGAAACTCAGATTTTCTGAAAACTCGGATCGAATTCCACTTTATCAGCTTCAATTTGCTCATCTCTAATCATATCCAGAGAGTTGTGGTCAATGACTGCAGCTCAGACTGGTCCGTTGTTATAAGTGCTGTATCCCAGGGTTCAGTGCAGGGTCCGCTGTTATTTAACTTATTTATTAATGATATAGAAGATGGGATAGGACTGTCTCTATTTTTGCAGATGACACCAAACTATGTAATATAGTGCAGCCTATGGAGGACGTATGTCGGTTAGGACTTGTTCACATCTGCGCCCGGGACTCCGTTAGGCTGGGGCCCCACGGTCCGGAAACTCTGCGATTTGCCCGCAGCAGAGACGCTGCGGGAAAAATCGCAGCGTTGTACAGTGCAGGCAAAGTGGATGGGATTCGTGCAAATCCCATCCCCACTTTGCGGAAAACATCGCAGTGCGGACATGCTGCAATTTGCAAAGCCGTTGCGGCTTTGCAAATCACAGCATTTCGATTATATCTACAGGAAGGCTTTCCCCATAGATATAATGTTAAGAGAAAATCCACAGAGGAAAACTCTGTGAACTTTCTCTTAAGAGTGCTGCGGAATGAACCGCAATGCATTCACGTATCGGTTCTTCCCGCAGCGCTTTAGCCGGTGAGTGTTTTATGTTCTCCGCGGCTAAACCGTTTTTTTTTAAACCGGACACAGAGTCGGACATGCAGTACTCTGTGTCCGGTTTTAAAAAAAAGGTTTCGGCGCGCAGAGCATAAAACACTCACCACCGGTCACGGCCGGACTCGGCATGACAGGTTTCCGTCTTCTGCATGCAGAAGACGGAAACCTGATAACGGAGAGCCGAACGCAGGTGTGAACCCAGCATTATAAGCATACTTGGACAGACTCAGCGTTTGGGCATCCACATGGTAAAAGGTTCAATGTGGATAAATAAAAAGTTAAGCATGTGGGTAAAAATCTACATGCAACATATGTTCTAGGGGGAGTACAGCTGGGAGAGTCACTGTTGGAGAAGGACCTGGGTGTACTTGAAGATCTGGAATATGCATTTCAGTTCTGAGCACTGGTCCATAGAAAGGATGTCCTAATGTTGGAAAAGGTTCAATCGAAGGCTACAAACCTGAGAAGGGGCATGAAGGACTTCAGTTATGAGGAGAGACTAAAGAAATTAAATTTGTTTAGTCTGGAAAAGAGGCATTTTAGGGGCGGGGGGTATGATAATCAATGGCCCAAAGAAGAAATATGGGGAAGAAATCCCCTCAAAAGAAAATGGGCATTCCCTCCATCTGGAGGAAAAAAAAGGCTTCATCTCCAGAGAGAGGAAACAAGGATTCTTCACTGTAAGGATTGTGAATCTGTGGAATAGCCTACCCTAGGAACTGTGCACAGCAGCCACAGCTGACAGCTTCAAAAAAAAAAGTCTTAGATGCCTTTTAGATGCCAAATAATATTGATGCTTATGAAACTTTGTAGAGTACTTATTATTAAAAATTTCATTTATATAGCGCCAACATATTTCTCAGCACTGTACAATTTGTAGGGTTCAAGTACAGACAAAAAGATACATTACAAAGAAATAGTCACTTCACACAATGGGACAGAGGGCCCTGCTCGCAAGAGCTTACAATCTATGAGGTGGAGGTGACACAAGAGGTAGCAGGGGGTGATATAGGAGGTAGCAGGGGGTGACACAGAAGGTAGCAGGGGCGGCATCAGAGGTAGCATTGCTTATACAGTGGTCAGACAATTTTGTAATAGAGGTTACTGTCATTACACAAACATAAATCTGTATGAGCCGTCACCAAGTCATACCCTTTACTGTGCAGATGATGCCTAGACAAATAAAATTATCCTGAAACGGCATCATATCATGTGTAGTAATGTGGGAGCTGGAACAGAGAAGGGTTTGTTTTAGAGATTCTAATTATAGTACGGAAGGGTTTACATTAGGAATTGTGATAGGCCTGTCTAAAAAGATGTGTCTTTAGTTTGCGTTTGAAACTGTAGAAATTGGGAATTAATCTGATTGTTCGGCATAGAGCATTCCAGAGAAGTGGTGAAACTCGGGAGAAGTCTTGTATACAAGCGTGGGAGGTTCTGATAATAGAGGATATTAGTCTAGGTCATTGAGTGAACGGAGAGCATAGATTGGGTGGTAGACAGATGAGGGAGGAAATCTGGGGAGGTGCAGCATTATGGAGAGCCTTGTGGATGAGGGATGAGAGTATTTCCTTCAGTTACGTACTTTCCCATCCCCTGGATACATTTGATGGATATATGTCTTTTTTCAACTGTACTATGTTACAGTACAAAACAGCTGCATATAATCATCTTCAGTAAAACTTCATGCTATACAATACTACTCATGGAACCCATAGAACATTATTATTTCATCTTGAAAAAAATTAATGATTCTTCACAGTAAATCCTTTAATACATTAAATTGATATTAGGATATGATTGCAAAAGTTACATCATAATTTCCACATCTACAACTATAAGATGAAAAAGGATCAAAAGATTGCTTCTGCTTTAATGGTTAAGTGAAAGCATTTCTACCTTAAATACATTAACACTGTCAGCATTTGGTATATATTGTGAATGTAAAACCCTTTGTGGAGGGAAATATCTTGCCAGAGATTCTTTCTTGCTATCTGTATATGTAATTGTTCCCCATATAAAACATTTTTAAGAGGTTGTCGAACCAAGACTTAGTTTGCTAATTTGTATTTGTACTATAATATAAAAGGCAGTCATATAAATGTAATGCTTGGAAGGGATTGGATCAGAGACTTGCCATTAAATAGCACTGTTACTGTAGATCGCTGCAATAGTTCTAGCGCTGCTAGGAAGAAGGGAAAGGTAAGTAGGATACCTTCCCCCCTACACTACCTACAACCAGCAGTCATGCTGACGCTCTGCTAAGGAAGTGAATGACTGCCGGTTGTAATAAGACGTCCCCCGAAAATAAGACAGGTCCTATATTTAGGGCGAAAATTTAATATAAGACACTGTCTTATTTTCGGGGAAACACGGTATAATGGAGGACATTATAATGCAAAGGGGCACTATGGCAGCATTATAATTTGTGGGGATACTATGGGAGCATTATAGTGTATTCAAGTACACTAAAGAGGCCAGGGGCCATCAGATACAGCAAAACATAGTGAATGTTCTGGCATCCAGACAGGTAATAGTTAACATCAACTTAAATCACAAATATTGAAAACATCTGCTATTCACAGCAAAAGAAAGCATACTATGACTGCCAGACACAAGAACCTCTCATTTGACTAGTTTCAGACTGTATCATGCAGTCCTAGACATCAACTTGTGTCCCTAGACTTAAAGGAGTTGTCCAGGATTAGAAAATGACTGCTTTCTTCCAGAACAGCACCACACCTGTCTATAGATTGTGTTTGGTATTGCAGCTCAGCTGACATGAATGGATTGTGCTCCAATACTTTAACTTCTTCCTACTACAGCCATTTTTTTATTTTTGTTTTTTTTCACCCCACATTCCAACATAACATTTTTATTTTTCAATTGACAGTGCAGTATGGGGCTTACTTTTTCCAGGCAAAATTGTACTTACTAATGGTACCATTTAATATTCTGTATGATATGCTGGGAAACGTGATTTTCTTAGGGGATTTTCTTACCGTGCAGACAAAATGACATATTAATTGTATTCTTCGGCAGGACGGTATAACACATCTTTATCTAGGAGAAAAAACAGCAAAAAAACAGAGGTTTGTCTCTCTTTTCGCCCTATAATGTTAACCGTAAGTGAAAAATATTTTTATCATTTTGTAGATCAGGTATTTTAGGCCATTGCCATAACCTAATGTTTTTGTTTTACATTGTTTACTTATTTATTTATTTTTTAAATCTGATTTAGTGGGTCATTTCAACTTTTAGGCTCCGTTCTCACGGAGTATCGCGCCGCTCATTTATACACGTATACGCATGTCTGAGCTCGGCGCTTCAAAACAGATCCATTGATTTCAATGGGTGACAGCTTACGCGTGCTACACATTGAAATCAATGGGTTACAAAGCCTCCCGTTAATTTTAATGTGTAGCATGCGTAAGCCGACACCCATTGAAATCAATGGGATCTGTTTTAAAGCGCTGCGCTCTAACACGTGTATATGTGTCTAAATGAGTGGCACATTACTCTGTGAGAACGGAGCCTTAAGATTTTTTTATTTTATTTATTTTGTCAACTTTTATTTTTATTTGAATTCAAGGGGGTCTGAACACTAATACAATACACTGCAATACTAATGCAATGCAATGTATTGTAAAATCCCTATACTTCTATTACAGGCTGCATAATACAGCCTATAATAGAACTAAAGTAATGAGTGAGGGTAAGTCACAAACTTATGAGCTATTGACTTTATTTATTAACAAGCTAAAATTATAAAACGGCTCCCATAGTAGAAAAAACCATGTAGACATATACAAAAATTGTGACTAAAAATACAACTCTACCCCAAAACAGCGCACTGCATATATATCGGGGTGCAGGAGCTCATATATCTTCACTTCACCTGCACTATTATTTTTGTGCATGTTCACAATTAAACGCGTTTCTTTGCTAGATTATTCACCAGCAGGTCATCAGAGGTGTCTTTCTAATTGCTATTTCTTGATCCAACTATGATTTCATATTAGTTAAGCATTCCTATTTCTCAAGAGAGCAACATTTTTGTCCCTGCTCGCCCTGGCATTTGTGCAGCCTTTGAATATACTTGGGGCCTACCTTATTTAGTTTTGGTATTTTTTGCAACTAATGTAATGACACGCATGCAAGCCTTCATTAGGCTCCTGGCTGTCATGGTAATGGATTACCAACCCTGAATCTGGTTCCAGGGGAAGTTAACCCCACCCAAAATAGCAGCGCCCATGTGTTGCCTCAGTTAGGTTTAACCAAGGCATCAGAAGGGTTAACACCCACATTCAGGGAAACCACTTATCTCAGGCATTGCCAATGGCTTTCTGCTGTATAATATAGCAATATTTAATAATATTAGAATAATAATATAATATTTATATATATATATCCCCTTTATACTTACACAAATTTTGGATTCATAAAGGCAAAATTGTGAGTAATCCCACTCCCTTGGAATGAAAATCAGCCCAACATATGAATAGTCTCAGAATGCTTTACTGTTAGCACGGCAAAGGAGACTGGGTGGAGCTTTTTTTTCTCTGTATAATTTTTCATTTTGAAGACACTTCTCTCTTAGAAAAAACATCAAGGACAGACAACCATTCTGTGGGAAATACAGGGAATGGACTGCAGAGGACTGGGATAAAATTATTTTTTCTGCTAAAGCCTCCATAAGGCCAAGGCCCCACGGGATGACCCACAACAAATTGCAGCGTTTCCGGCCCATGGGGGCCCGGCCTAAGACTGTTTTGGACATCTAAAAAGAATAGCTACATGGAGAAGAAAATGTGAGCATTACCATAAGTCCTGTGTCATGCTCCAAAGATCCTTCTGTGACATAAAATATACCACAAGTTTAAATGACTCATGGCTCATTGAGCGCTGTATACACAGCGATCGAGAAGACAGGGAAGGGAATAAACTTTCCCTGCCATCTCTCTGGGAGCTCTGGCTGAAGTTACAGCCAGATCCTAGTTTCAGCAGCTGCACAATCTCCGTGCAGCTGCTGTGTTCTGATTGGACGTACTGGTACGACTTGTCAGAACTAGGCAACCACTTCCCGGACATTTATAGTCTATGGGCGGTCCGGAAGTGGTTAAAGAATTAATCACATTAATGTGTTATTATGAATAATGTCCAGCACCCACCGGTTAGTATGAGAAATATAACATTTATGCAAGTTTGAACCTGTCTGTGAATGCCATAAGTACATTGAAGTGCCAGGCAAAAAAGATGACACTAATGTCTGAATCCAAGTTTTCCAGAGGCAAAATTGGACATACAGAATTATTACCTGTGGAGGCTCTATTACGGCACTATAGAAAGAATAGTGCCCCCCACAGGTAATAGTATTACTTATGTTGGGGGGGGGGGGGGGCGCTATATTATTTATGGGGTCACTATTACAATAATCACAAGTAACTGTCCTGCCATCTCAGTTATAGCCCCCCAAGTAATAGCCCTCACATATAAATAAAACTATTGGTTATGTAGGAGAATATTATTAACTGTGAGAGACACTATTTTCCTATTAGAATCGGCTGAAATGGTAGAAAATGGAGAGGAATTGAGGCAGACTCCCACCTCAATTCCCTCTCTATGTTCTGACACTTTTTTTTCACTAAAGGAGGCATTTTAATTTTTGTCTCTGAGGGGAAAATATCTGTGTAAAGAGAAAGATTAGCATTCATTCCGCCATCTTGATCTGAAAATCTCCATTCTGTTCTCAGTCTCCATTATATAAAAAGTTGTCTGTTATGTAGCTTGCTTAAACCTTGAGATTTGCAGTTCTGCTTTCCTATCATAATTAGAGGAAAAGGTTGGAATGATTCTGAGTTCTCATAACTGCTACTTAGTTTCTCATGTTCCATAGCAAGACACAGAATGTCCATTAGATATGGGAATAGTCTAAGCTAGTCTAAGGATCAAGGACATACCATCCATCTTGGAGCACTGTGCTAGCATGATTAAAACTAAAATGGATGACATGGACAACCATGTGTTAAATCATGTATTGCTTATGCACATATTTATCATTTGTGAAAGCCCATTTTGTACTTTGACCAATGATAATTCATATTTCTATATGATGTAGTTTGTTATGCCTAAATTAGCATACAGCCATTATTCCTCTATAGGTGCTGATCTTTGTGTGCTATGTGCGTATTATAGTATAACTAGTTAAAAAACTGTTTTTGCCTCCTCTCTGTGCTACGTACAGGTGGATGCGAATTACCATATTTTTACATCGTAACACATGATGGTTATATGATGATTCTGACTATATAAAACCTTCCTTTTTGAATAATAAATTGGAACATAGTGTTTATGATACTGGAGTGTCTGTCTGTTCTCTGTGATTACGTCATCAATTTGGACTACGGCAACATATTCAGGGGCAGTTGCCCCCCTAACAGTCTCAAACCACAAATAAGCCAACCGGCTCTGAGTATACCATAAAAACATATGACTAAAAGAGCTAAAAACATCGAAACAGCAAACTTTGTGAAAACCAAAAATTGTGTCAGCCTAAAACTTCTAGCCCCGACATTACATAGAATTAATAATATGACCTTAGTTTTACTGTTGTACGGTGCTGAACTAAGGCTAACATGTTTTCTTCAGGATCAGCAGCTACACCAGCACGTTCAATAGCAGGCGACAGCATGTTGTTTTACAATGTTCCTCTAGAATGTGCTTATTTGACATCAGTGGCTATTGCAGGCTGTTTCCTGCATCATATGCATTAACAGATACGTCCAATACAACAATGAGGCAAAGTTAAGACACAACATTTCTATAAGTTAGCATGCATGTCGGGTTATAGAATACCCATTTTGTTCTAGAATGGGACATTTTTTTTTTTTTTTAATTCTATCAAAAGGTTAAAACCAAAGAGAACTGGATCTTCGTATAATGCCTGAACACTGACCACATCTGTTAATGTACCACTTTTTCCAGATCTGCTGCTGCTACTACAACCATCCAACCATTCCCAACTTATTATTTTCAGCGCATAGGATGCAGTATGCAAAACAATAAAAGAATCCAGTACTTCACTCACAGAACAAAGGTTATAAGGTGTCACAGCTGCACTGTAAAGCTTTTTGTTCTCACGAATTGCTTTGGAACTCCTGTAAAATTCAAACATCTAACCCATTTTCAATTTTTACAAGAGCAGATCTAATACTGGAAAATATGTGTAAAAATTTATAACATTTGAAAGCATTAACCAGTTTCACTTAACATTTCTTCCCCTAAAAATGCACTATATGCTACAGCACCTGCTGCAGAGCCCAACAGAAAGTTAGCAGGAGATTTTTTGTCTTTAACAAGAGTGCCACCTGTCGATGAAAATAAAGAATTACATATCTTGAATTTATTACAAGGAATTTTTAGATTCCACTAACTCCACCAATAGTTGACAATACCCCACAAATGTAATATTAAAGAACCTATTCAACATAGTTTGATACATCTTACATTTAAAAAACTATTTGATATAATGGTATGTCGGACATATTGGAGTCATGCTAAAAAGTGAGGCTAAAAATGTTGGAAGTAAGCAATTAGTTGTCCACATAGTTTACAGCATCTGTTTACAACATTGTGTTACTTTTAGGCCCCGTTCATACGGGGAGTAGAAGGGCGGATTTTGGCACTGAAAGTGATGCGGGGAGGCGCGTCACTCCGGACCAAAATACGCCTGCCATGACTGCCATGCCATGTCGCGGCTTCCGACAGTTGCGGCTTCCGCCTCTGGAGTAGGCTCAAATGAATGGGCCGACTCCGGAGGTTGCTTTACATTTACAGTCATTCAAGCGATTACTGTATGACTTGAAGAAGAGTCCGGCTACACTGTGCTACGCCTCAGTGGTGTACATGGAGAGGTGTATAATAATAATAATAATAATAATATAATTAAATAAATGGGAAATATATGCTAGTCATATGAGATACTGCCACATGACCTTGCTAAATCTATTAAAGGCAACATTTTGGATCTAGTTCGTAGCTTTTCAGGAGAATTATAAGCAAAAGACTTCATCATTTCTAGTAAATCACAAGCCTGTAACACTGGTATAAATCACCAAAAACTTTGTACAAAACCCCTGGACATCCACAACTTTGTGTCATCCTTATCTATACTAGAATTGTCTAGAATTTTCTTGGATACCTATTCTTAGAAACGTTACAATACTAAGTTACTGTGAATTGTTGCCAAATTATGTGGACATCAAATTGCATGGGTACAATGGGTATGCATTTTTTCAATTGAAAAAAAAAAAAAACCCTCTACAAACATTTACTTAACTAAATTGGGGTAGATTTATTTTTCTTTGTACACCAGTTTTCTGGGTTGAATACTAATATATATTAAGAAAGAAGGGAAAATCATTTTTCAGGCCTCCCTATAATGCTTGTGGAAATTTGCCTTACACATATGCCTTTGTTTAAAGGGAACCTGTCAGGAGGTTTTTCCACCCTCAACTGGCTGCAATGTATGAACAAGTGATGATTGTTCCTATGGTACCCCTCTTTATGGTACTCCTCACTTGTGCTGCTGAAAGGTTAAATTATAAGCTTGTAAAATCTGGGCGGGGAGTCTTAAAAAAACAAACAAATAAAAAGTAAAATAGTTTTTTAAAGAGCAGCTTGACTTAAAGCTGAGGAAGCTGTTGAAGAAAAGCAGTGGCCTACTTTGAACACTATCAAGTTTTTTTGGTGTTGGTGGGCTACTACAGGAGGTTCATAAAGCATAGCAGTCAGCAGTCTCAAATTGTGTGCAGAGTTGCAGATGTCCTCACTACTTAGAAGTGCCAAGAAGAGTGAGGTCTGAGAGTATAGTAGCTGCTTCATTCTAGGAGAGTGCCAACCTTAGGGTGCATTCACACTACTGATACTCTGCCTGATTCTGAACGTTAAAACACGTTCAGAATCAGCGGCGTATAAAGCAGTTCCCATTCATTTCTATGGGAGCCAGCATACGAGTGCTCCCCATAGAAATGAATGGGCTGCTTTTATCACTAAGAGCACTCCCATTGAAGTGAATGGAAAGTGCTCGCGTGAACGGCTAGCTCTGCTCATGCCGAGCTGTACACGCGAGCACATCCCATTCACTTCAATGGGAGCGCTCGTAGTGAAAAAAGCAGTCCATTCATTTATGGAGAGCGCTCGTATACCGGCTCCCATAGAAATGAATGGGAACTGCTTTATACGCCGCTGATTCTGAACGTGTTTTACGTTCAGAATAAGCTGGCGTATACTCAGTGTGGACTCACCCTTATAGTGTGCCAATTAGTAGCTGCAGCTTAGTGTGTGTGATGTGGAGGATTGTATAACAAGGAGGTAAAGAGGATAACCATGTATAATATAATAATAGTATAATATGCTCCACAGTGGCCTCCCACACATGACAGTGGACCCTACACAGTATAATATGCTCCATAGTGGCCATCACATAGTGTAATATGCTCCACAGTGGCCCCACACAGTGCTATATGCTCCACAGTGGACCCTACACAGTGGCCATCACATAGTGTAATATGCTCCACAATATATTATATCCTCCACAGTGGCCCCCCACAATATTATATGCTCCACAGTGGCCCCCACACAGTATAAACCAGAGATGGACAGGCTTTAGTTGTGGATGGAGAAGTAGACTGTGGCTAGAGATACCATATACAATTCAGTAACAAATCCAGGGATGTTAAATACCATTCAGTAGTGAATCCAGGCATGCTATATACCATTCAGTAATTGATTCAAGTCTGCTATATGCCATTCAGTAATGGATTTAAACCTGTTTTATGCCTTTAAATATGACATAGGGTGAATACACTTAGTCTTTTGCCTTTGTTCAGACAGTGTTTTGCCATAGACTAAAAAGGCATTGCATATATCACAACAAGGAAAATCTCTGCACAGTAAGCAACAATAGCAGCTTAGCAGAGTTGGTTAGGCCTCAGACTTGACACTACTCACTGTGTCCCTTGTAGATCCGGCCTGTATTGGCAGATGGTTCACACACCGTGTCAAACGCTTTGGTCTATCATGAAAGAGGTATCACAAATTTTCATCATACCTTAGTAGAGATGAGCGAACAGTGAAATATTCAATATTCATTTCGAATAGCCCCTCAATATTCGACTATTCGAATGAATATCGAAACCCATTA
>NW_027439822.1:0-44121 GCF_031893055.1 Leptodactylus fuscus
TCTTTACCAAACACCCTTTAGCTGCGTGGCTGGGACATACCTGTCTTCCCAGACCACCCCCTTCACTCTCTTCTCTTAATATATATATATATATATATATATATATATATATATATATATATATATATTTATAGGGGTTGGGTGCGTGGAGAAGTGAGGAGTCAAAGAAGTCTATGTTTCAAACTTTACAGAGTCAAGTCACAGCTGAAAGAAGTGGTCATGGCGGTCCAAAGGGAAGAGACGGGAAATGTGGGGGACGTCTCCCGTGAGTATTACTGCATTGTATTTACTGTATTTGTATTTGTATTTATGATGGTTTTGGAAATTGCAGCATTTCCACGGCACTTATTTTTCTGCAGTGTTTAGATGGGATTTTCTAGGAAGTATCCCAATAAAGACCCTTCTCTCCCTGCAGGGGAGGTTTTGGCGACTATTATGTCTTTCTGACAACTATGCATGGTAGCACACAGCCGTCATTCCCACTTAGGTTAAAAAATATAATACTGGCTACATATGATTCAACAATTGCATTGCAGGTCAATAGGTCCCATACAGCAGTATGTGTGGTCCAAGAACTATCCAAGCCTGAAAATGACCCTATTGAAATTGTGGAGCCAGACATGATCCAGCAGCTGCCTGCACAGCCAGATCATATCCAAAGGCGGCCACCTCTCCTGATAAGTATAATAAAATTATTTATTTATAATAAAATGAAAAATACTCCCATTTTTTTCACAATTATTTTTGGAGTGCTGCCAATTTTTTTTTAACATTTGGCTATTGGGAATAGCTAGTTCGTTCCCTGGGGCTGGCACTCAATTTTTCATTTTTGTCTGTGCTGTCTTTAAATTCTCTGCCCTCTCTCTTTCTATATATATGTATAGCGGGGAAGTTAGTTTGGTAGGACCGGTGGTGCGGACCCAAACAGTGAAAGACAGGGGCACAAAATATGGCACAAACTGATTTATTAAAAAAAACAAAAACAAAAAAAACTGAAAAATAAATAAACCTTCACCTCAGGCACAAAATTAGCAAAATAAATACAGCCTTAACTTCAGGCAAAAGCAAAATAACATCCTGCTCGTCTGAGCGACTAACTAAATAGAACTGATAACCTAACTTTACGTGTGGCTTACTACCAACCATACAAAGAAAACAAGCACAACTTTGTCTCACTGGACTCAGGGTTACAGGACAGATCCACACACCTCTTCTCACTCACTGAATCTGCCCTGAAGTGTAGGATCTGCAGCCTTTTTTTGGCCCAGTAATGAGCCAAGGACTCACACCTGGGGCTGAGTCTTATTGAAGACCTGCACTAGACCACACATAAATTAAGAACCTGGGGGAGATATAGCGAGATTCCAGCACTCTGCCTGTCACCTTCTCACTATATATATATATATATATATATATATATATATATATATATATATATATTTATATTTATTTAGTATATACACATACAGAATACATGATAAACATATTAAAGAACAACATATATATGATATATATGCATTACATACTCACAGGATCACATCTGCCATGAGGCAAGATGAATATCTCGCCTCAGACAGCAGATTGCCGAGTCCTGGAATGGTAGCAATACCTGGTACCACAACTCAGCATGAGTGACTTGTCTGTGCCATGTGCCCGCACCACTACATTAGGAGGCCGTTCACTGCCAATATCTTCCATCCAGGCATCTATCACTGACAGTCTTGAAATGATTTTGGCTAAAAATGTCCCCGTGGTCATACCATTTATAAAATTTATAATAATCCTCCTTATGTAGAATTTACCTTTAGACATTTGACGCTTAAAGTAAAGATTGATATGAAGTTTTTAAAGTTTTTAATAAGTGTTGCTTTCCTTTAGGACCCTGCCAATTGGGGAGAGTTATAACACTAGAGTGTATTTAGAGTTGGAACCATAGCATGGATTTGTAAGCTCCATACTGTACTCTTGATAAAGGGGATTGCCATCTCTGAAACGTGTGGTGTATATGGATTGGAAAAAAGCCTTCATTCTTGGACTTTTTGGGTACGCGTGGTTCTTCCATTTTTGCTATTTGATGACCATCCTTGGATCCAACAACATTTGCTGAACATCACTTACAAGTCACGGCTTCCTTATCAGTGGATGCCAAGGCCACTAATCGGTCTCAGCAGTCATGTGAACCTCTTAGATTCCTGCACTGCAAGCCCCCGCATGAGATGGAAAGGGGACTGGGAACCCTGAAAGTCATTTTTCTAAGGATAGACACAGTGCTCAGAGATTATGCAGATAGTATTGGGCAACAGGTGAGATGCCTTTTGGTGATGGTTTAAGGGGCAAGATTATACTGACAGGTTCCCTTTACGTTGACTGCTTAGGGGCATGAAGGTTAGTACCACTGATGAAAGTTCTTATTTATCTGTAATTTTCTAACTTCGGAGGGGGCACCATTTAAATCTAGAATCGACCCTGAACACACATGTTTCGTACACCTATGTATATATACAGAGTAAATATATACTGAATGAATTCATATAAAGCTGAAATTTTGGTGTGGGTGTACACTTCTGGGTATCAGACCCAATCCTACATATAAACCTATCTGAGCTGCTCTCCCTCCCTTTCCTGCGCATTGTGACAGAGCTGCTCGCATCAGGTTACAACAGCTGGCATTAATCTGTTAATACAGTTTACGTGGTTGTAGTCTGTACATCCACTAGATGATGTGCTACTGTCCATGATGGTTTTCTGCTATATAAGATGGGATCAGCCAAAAAATGAACATGTGTTTAACCTGGGCCAATAGAACCAGCACATTCCTATTTATATTCAGCAATATTTCTAAGGCTGTGCTTACAACCAGTGGCGTAACTACCATGGTAGCAGTGGTAGCAGCTGGCACAGGGCCCGGGACATTAGGAGCCCGGCAACAGCCGCTACCCCTGCACGTTTTTTTTTACTTAATAGGCTCCTTAATATCCCCACACTCTCAAGGGCCCCATACCTTCCCTACCATAAGTAGAAGATCGGCAGTAGATGCAGGGTTGCAGATGCTTTTTGTAAAAGCTTCCGCACACAGCAGCTTCCTGTTCCGCCCCTCCCCCTCCTCAGTATTGGAGTGTGAAGGGAGACATCCTGTGCGATGTATCTGCTCTCTTCACTGCTAGACAGAGCTGCACAGCCACATGTAAGTATATTTTTGGATAAAATATGTATAGATGTGTATATGTGTTTACATTATGTGTCTTATATACTGTGTGAGTCCTGTATGTGTGTAGATAGGTGTGTGTATATGTTGTATATGAATGTATGTGTGTGAGTAGATGTGTATATAATAATAATAATAATACATTTTATTTATATAGCGCCAACATATTCCGCAGCACTGTACAATTTGTAGGGTTCAAATACAGACAGATACATAACAAAGAACGTCATTTCACACAATGGGACTGAGGGCCCTGCTCGCAAGAGCTTACAATCTATGAGGTAGAGGGGATGACACAAGAGGTAGCAGGGGCGGCATTGCTTATACAGTATTCAGACAATTTTGTAATAGAGGTTACTGTCATTACACAAACAAAACTTTATGAGCCATCACTAGTGGTGTCCTGTAACATGTGGATGGAGCTTGGACAAATAAAGTTAGCCTGAAAAGACATCATATCATGTGGGGAAATGTGGGAGCGGGGACAGAGGAAGGTTAAAATTTGGGGATTCTAATTATAGTATGGAAGGGTTTACGTTAGAAATTGTGATAGGCCTGTCTGAAAAGATGCGTCTTTAGTTTGCATTTGAAACTATACAAATTGGGAGTTAGACTGATTGTCCGGAGTAGAGCATTCCAGAGAAGTGGTGCAACTCGGGAGAAGTGTTGTATACGAGCGTGGGAGGTTCTGATAATAGAGGATACAGCATATCAATGTCTATCTATCTATCTATCTATCTATCTATCTATCTATCTATCTGTCTCCTATCTATCTATCTATCTATCTATCTATCTATCTTATCTATCTATCTGTCTATCTGTATTTGCTTCTATACATGTCTACCATTATACGTACTAAAATTGTATTTTATAATATGATGTTTAATCCCGGTTCACATCTGCGTTAAGGTTTCTGTTCATACAGTCTACTTGGGACCCCCCAAACAGAAACCTATACGCATTAAAAAGCGGTTACTTTCAGGGTCCCCAATTATTATACTCTGGGGTCTGAAAAGACCCCAGAGTATAATAATTGTTCATGGGTGTTCATTATGGGGCATAATGGTGTGTGTAGGGACCACTATGGGGCATAATAGAGCGCGCAGGAATGCGGCGGAGGTCGGTCGGTCGAGGTCTTTAGTGTTAGTCAGGAAGGGGGGGGGCCCATGTCAAAAGTTCACCACGGGGCCCCACCATTCCTAGTTACGCCACTGCTTACAACAGTGTTATTTTGTTCTGTAAAATGATGGACATCATATAAGAGACCTCACAATAGCGTTCATTGGTGTCCATCATGGCACTACTGCCATTTGTGTTCCTCTTCTCCCATACTGGACTCCACCAATGAGAATGACAAGCCAAGTCATACAAAAACCACCATATTTATTAATAAGTTTGTGATGTTATGAGAGTTCTGTATTTGGATTCCTCAAAGCCTGCCAAGATTAATTCTTCCTCATTCCCGAGAGTTTCCTATTATATAGTTTATATATTTTAGGGAACTGGTACTTCTATAATTGTTAGGCTTCTACATTGTAAATTACACTATAACCGGGCGCTTGTACTCTCCACCACGTGACACGTGACCCTGACAACTGCGGCTGAACGTTCTTGTGAACTCAATCATTTGTGAAAATCAAAGTACTGAGGACACTTTACAGCTTGTCCCAGTTTTTGGGTATACCGTGATAATCACATTTCTATCTGGCATATGGCATTGCTCACTGTAATATCTATTTTCAGAAATACCTTGGCTTAAAGCATTGTACATGGCAAGGCGCCACTTCACTTGAAAATAGCATTACATGACAATATTAGTGGCACAGTCATTACTCTTGCTGTATAAAGGATGGAATAGAATAGTTACAGTACACAGACCTTTCAAAAAATGAGTTTCAAATTATTTTAGACCTTGTGGGAAGGCTGCAAGTGACCGTGCGGGAGATTCTCCTGTTTAACCCCTTACAAGGAGTAGAAATATTACAGTAATATTACATCCTTCACCGTACCAAGAAAAAAACTACATGAATAATCCATCATTATCTTTTATGAATTCATTGTGTCCTCCTAACTCCCTGGCACGAGCGTTAGTCCTGGCCTTCACTTTTATACTCTTGTCTTGTTTCTGGAACCCAATAATTACATATGGATACCTTTTGCATCGATTATACTGTTCCTGCCACTTACAAAAATTTACAAAGGGTTAGACGGAGTGGGGCCTCAACATAGCAATATAAAACTGGTGCAAAATGAAATAAAAATCTACGCCAGCTTATAGGTGGCGCACAGAAATATATAGAATTATTATTGTGTATTTCTTAATACCTGCAGCATATCTGCACAGTGAAGAGCAGAAACAAAAGTGAAAACTATTTTTTTATTTTTAACAAAAAGTTAAAGATTCTGTTGTAAAGCTCACTCTGTCACGTGTTTACGTGTCAGAATGAGAGGAGCGTTACTCCAAGTGAAAGCAGCCTTAGGCTGGGTTCCTACGGGGTATTATGGACCGGAACCTGAGGCAGAGGCCGTCGCGATTGGACCGGCATCCAGTCACGCACTCCGTTCCGGATTGGCCCAATGAATGGGCCTAGTCGGGAGGAGGGAGTGTCTTCAGGCGGATTCGCGAGGCGATTCGGCCTGAAGAGTGAACATGTCCGTTCTTTTTTCCGGGAGCCGGAACCTGTCTTTTTGGTCAGGATTTTGAGGCAAATATGGCCTCAAAATCCTGTCCAAAATACCCCATGTGAACTCAGCCTTAGAGGTCAGTTCAGATCATAGTTTGAACTATCCAAAATACTGGTTCAGCCCACAAAATGGCTTCCATTACGTACCACAGGTACACTAATACATTTCTTTTAGACGACACATAGTATGACATTACCTTTTCTTGAATGTAATGATCACATCCATGTGTATTTAATAACCTTGGTCTTCAAAGGTAGCAATTATTCCTATGTATTGTCAGAGTCTGGGGTTTCTAGGTGGGGTGGCATAGACACACAAGTCCAGTTTCTTTAGTCCAAAACAAAGGTAAAGTTTATTTTCACTCAAAAATATAGTGCAGCAACAAATGGAAACAATACAAAAATAAATACCTGCCCGGCTAGGCTCTAACTAAACATAGAATAGGTTACTTCACCTAGAATAACAGAAATCAAAAGCCAGTTGAATCACTCAGGACACAGCTTCTAAAAATATGACCTCTCCAGCCAAACTCTGCCAAAGTGTTGCTGCTGGAGCTGATTTCTTAAGCCTCCTTGACGAGGAGACTCTCTGCAGCTGAGTCGCTGCTGGAACATCCCCAAAGTGTGGACTGGAGGGGGGTGGAATGACAGGTCCCACTACCAAACCTACCTGTCATTCCTAAAAATCCAGCCCAATACTGAGCATTTACCAAAATGCTCAGCAGACGAAAGTTGTCTGCTGAGAACAAACATTCCTGGAGTTTTCTCATCTCACCCACCTTAGTAGTCTGGGTGAGATGTACACCCCCTCCATTACCTGACCATCGGCTTACAGTATGATGCAGATGGACCTAAATATACTTTATTCTATAATGATATACTGATGGATTACACCATATTGAATGTACCTCATACTGGGATGGATGAATGACGGATAGAGAACGCAACTCTCGGATTTTTCCATCATAGTCATATAACATTGGGATGTGGTGTTGTCTATAGTTTGGGAAAATGTCAGGGTTTGTAGCTGTCCCACCTCAGATCTTATACCGTCATTACCCAGTGTCAACCTAACTAAAATTCCTAGCGAAATTGTCTAATTATTCCTGCCACTGTGATAAAAGACCTTTGGAACGACTTCTGTATTTATCATGAGATCTATGACCAGGGGAAGTAAATTGGAGAACGTCAGAAGGCATTTTAGAAAGAACATACATCAGGCCTTTCACAGAGCGGTTTCAATGTTCTCATTGTTTTAGACCATTAATTTAAGTGACCCAAACTACCTGTAGTGGGTGCCCTAAGGCTTCTCCTGGTTTCCTTCTATGAGATTCCAAGTTGAACTTCCTCTTCATTCCTGCTTCCCTACAGGTGTCCAAGGCAAGCGCCCGGCTTTGATCTTTTCTGATGAATGAACGATTCGGGTGAATGATCAAACACAGACTTGACATTTATCCAGTACTCTAAATATACTCTAAAGACAAGCCCATAAAATGGGAACTTAGTACCTGCACGTATAAGTCTACACTGCAATGAGGTGAAGTAGATTAGACAGCTACAGATACACAAAGATGTAACTTGCCATTGAAAAATTGAGAAAAAGAAAAACATTCCTGATCAATAACGTTCAGATGAGGGGGGTAAACATTGGAGGCATACCATGTGACTTCTATAAAACCCATGGATAGAAGGGGACCATACCAAATAGGCTGCATCAGGTTTTATAACCACTCTTTAGGTTCATCTAAGGGGATGTCCAGCGACCTACTCCCAGCCCTGACTCCTGTATTACTTGGCTATGAACTTTGGTTGACTGCATGATCTGACTCCTGGTTTCTTGAACGGCATAATTCACCAATCTCATTTGATTTCCGTCAGTGCCCAAATGCCCTATAATTCTTATATACCTTCTCCCAGCTAACATATATGACAATGCCATCTCGCTCAGTACCTGTCTACCAGTTATTGTGACCAGTCAAGTTCTGCCTACCTTTGATTGCAATGCCTGCCCACTGCCTTGGTAACTTAACTTGGGTTACACACCAGCCCTTGTTACGGGCTGAAAATAGAAAAAAGAAAAATAGTCGCTTCCACAGTATTGCAAGCGTCCATTTTCTTGTGGCCGGCGGGCATGCGCAGTCGGCTTGCTCTAGACCTGAGGCCTAAAAGTAAGAAGACGCCACCAGAAGAAGACACGGTGAAGACCTCGTCGCAGATGAAGATGGAGGCGGCGCTGGAGAGCTCTCTGGCAGCACTGGGGATGCCCCCAGTGCTGTTTGAGTGCTAGGGCCTGCCCCCAGTGCTGCGAGAGAGCTCATTCACATACCGACAAGAACCGGGATTGTGGACGAACAGCGGCACAGAGAAATAAAGGAAAGGTAGGAGATGAATAGCTTTTCTAAAGGCTATTCCGACGTGGTACCTACAAAAAAAAATAGTGTGTGGATGATAGGATCCCTTTAAAGTCAATGGGGCTGAGCTTACAGTGCCAATCCTGGCCTCTACATATAGTGCTGTATAGTTCTTAGTACACTGTGACTCTGTCAACCCACTGAACATTTACATCGATAATCTATCCTAAGTCTTAGGCACCATCTTCTATGGGTGGTGAGAACATGACTTGGAGCATTCCTGTGTCTCTTCATAGATTAGTTTACCTGTGTTGTAAGTGCTAGATGCCAGGGCATCTGTACAATGGAATATACAATACTTTATCAATCCATATGGGAAATTCATTGTCCAACAGCTTGCAAGTCAGTACATTGGTACAATATAAGTCAGGGACAAGACAGACAGAGTATGGGCATGCAGTTCAGAGGGTAACATTATACTCCCCAATACTCACCCCACGGCCCAGCATTACTATTAGAAGGATTGTCGAAAAGTGTGATGGAAAATGGAATTAATGACCTTAAATCTTTCTCTGTTGCATCGAAACGGGACAAACCTTCATTGAAGTTACTTTATTAAGACACCGCTTTTTGGTGGAGTGGGTTACCTAAAATCAATCTGAATTTCCTAAGGGCCTCTACCATAGGACAGTATCTAAGCTATCCAGATGAGTTTGTCCATCTTTCTCACGACATCCACTTTGGCATTGCTTCCCCAGGCAAATACATCAAAGAACAAAACTCCAATCGGTACCGAGTGGTGGAAGACGTCCAAGTGGTAGACTTATGTTTGTATGTAGATAAGTTTGATTGTGAGCACAGACCCAGCAATATCTATTTAGGCACGTGAAAAAGATGCTAGTTCACCATCAAACGTTTCTTCACCTGATGTACCTTCCTGAATTGGATGTTCTCGGGTGACTACTGGATACTCAAGCCGATAGCAAAATGTCTGTCACCTTCTTGCATGTGTCCCAACAAGAGTGATCACGTGTGTTATTAACTCTTTATTGAATCCCAATAAGAATTGGAACAACTATTCCTTACCATCAGCTTGGACTGGAGAATCTGAGGCTCTTACCAAATACATTGCCAATCTCCACGTGTTGGCTTTCACACTTTGTGAGCCTTACTGCCATTGCCTACTGACTGAGGAGCACAGTATCATTTTTCTAGATGGAAATATCAGTATGGTGGAGATTTCTAGATTTAGATCCAATTTAAATGAACTAAGGTCAAAGAAATATTAAACGAGAGACTTAAAGGAATTGCTTTTTGGTCCGGTGGGCTTGGATTTAAACCACTGGTTTCACCTTTAAAGTGCTTCATTTTCTCTCTCATGTGTTTTAAAGTGTATTTTGTAAAACGGCTGCATTTATTCAGGATATAAGTCATAAAGGAGAGGAAATTTGACTTCTTTTGGGGCACGGCCATTTAAAATAGTGATTTTTTTTTTTTTTCAATTGTGGCAGTTTTACCAAATACTGCAAATATTAAAATATTAAATCTGCATTGTGTGTTTTTGTCTTGCTGGTTCAGAGTATTATATGCACATTCATATATTATATAAGCTAATTTATGCAATCTTCGAAAAAATATAATAAAGTTTAACCCATTAGAGTCATAGCTAGACTTTAATTTATTCAAAATATTAAATTCTCTGCCCTAAGATGACATCTAAATTCCCTAAACAAAGCGTCACTATGGCCCCCAGAAGAGATGCCAGACCAGACCCTTCTAGCTACACCTCTAGGCCATAATTATTTTTACTATTACTGTTTTATTGTAGAGTTGGCCATATGTAGCCAGTGTCCCACTGACAGTATGTGACCGTGCTCCGTGCCTGGGCTCAGGAGGAGAAGACTCAATAGTGATGCCGACATGGAAAGATCATTGGAATGACCATAAAACTGAGCCAAAATATCAGACTGTGTGACAAGGTTTCCCGTTTTCAAAATCAAAGTTTCAATACGACTAGTGTAGTCTGTTATGGGATGTCCATCAGAGAACCCAAAAGAGGAGCAGAGATGGTTCTTTTTCACTTCAATCCTATAGGCTCTTTTCTTAGAACTCTGCGTTGTTTCACTTTTCTGTTGTTCCCCATGGAAATATATAAGTAAATTGGCAATCATTCCCTTCGTCATATGGTGTTTAGTAGGCTTTCCATGCTTTACTATACTACGAATACCTGTTTTACAGCTTATAAATAGTTAGTTTTTAGTGATGAGCGAGTAGTATTCGATCGAATACCCCGCCGGCATAGGAATGCGTGTAATCAGCCAAACACCAAGGGGTTAAACACTTCGAATATTTGATGCGTTTAATTACACGCATTCCTATGCCGGCAAGGTATTCGATCGAATACTATTCGCTTAACACTAGTGGTTTTCATTGTATCAGCATGTATTGTAGAGAATAAAGGTATAAGCAGCCAAAAGCCATCACTTCAGACTTATACATAAACATGCACAACTGGATAAACCGAGGTTGGTTGAGAGAGTTTGGTCACCATTATATAAACTAGATGGAGATTTACTTAATATATGGGCAACTAAAGATTTGGCCGTGGAATTATCGCCTAAACAAACCTGGGCTCAGATCACATGGCCAACATTTTATGTTACCATTGAAGGACAAAGAGTTCCATTGGATTACTATAGGTTAATAAATATTAATAATAAATATAACATAAGCCTAACCTTGACACCTGCTTTATACAGACTCATGGGCTTCATGTAGATGCCCACTATTTGATATTTACAGACTCCATTTATTCTCCATTTATTGCCTACGGACCAATGGAACAGACCCGCGCTCTACTTTAGTCCATTTTGATGACCTTAGACTTCAAAGTCTATGGGTCCATAAAAATAAGATCTGTCTGTGATTATCACAGACATCACATGTCTCCAAAATGCAGACATATGAATAAGGTCTAAACCAACGGCAACCAATGCTTTAGATGGAGCACAACATCATATGTTGGAATCATGGGAACGCAACTCGTCTCCACACTTTGGGACTTTAGAGGTTAAGTGGGAGTCAGAGCTGCTTCTTCTACATTCCCTGTTGACATTAGTGTTAAATTATTAATATGATACAAGGAGCTGAATTCTTCTATTGTCAGGTACCGCACCTGTTAACCCCACGACGACCTCTCCTCAGGCATCAATGCACCTCAGGAGGCTCCTATTACACTTGGTCTTGTTACATACTCAGAAATTTTGGATGGGACTATTGGACAACAAACAGAGTAAATAATAGTTGCTTTCATACGCTGTAATAATAGTTTGCATCATATTCACAAATTAAATCTATCTTGCAAATTTATTGCATTATCGTCGGTTTATGACTCAAATTTTTTTCTTTATTGGACGCATTTCCTATGTGTTTCGCAGTCACATTTACAATGTTATGTCCGTATCGAGTTTTGTGAATTGTTTTAGAATCTGTTAACAGATTGGAATAAACCATAATTTATGAATATGAATTTTTCATTCCGCCACTGATAAGGAATCTGGACAATGTCATGAATGGTTTATTGGCTCCTCTCAGTAAATATGTAGAATGCATCAGCACGTAGGATCCAATTCACTATTCCAAAAAATAATGAATTCATATGTCCAACTCAATCTTGAAGGGTTTTCCCATCTTTTGAAATCTCTTCTCAAGAACTTACAATGGTGTACAATAAGTAAATCCTCACCTTACTAATACTCTGCTGCTCATATGCTGCTGTGTCCTAGACCCCCCCTACCCCTTGCCAGGCCAGGATACAGAGATCGGCAGGGGACCAGGGAAGCCACAACAGGTTCACAGTGGAGGGTTGGCAACATAGAACTCATTCATTATTTTATACTATAGTTTTTTGGAAAAAAATTCAAGGGGCTTGACAACCCCCTTACCTGTATTAGCTGAACGTCTGAAAGATTTCTAACGTAAAGAAAGACTTTCCAGAGTATTGGTAGAGCAGGCAAGGCTTCATAGACTAATCCTGAGTAACAAATAATCCGATTCTATTCGCTATTTTTAATTTATGACCTATTCTTAGGATTGGCAACCACTTGAAGATGAGTGGGGTTCTGACACCCAGGACCCTGCAGATCAGCTGTTTGAAGTAGCAATGCTGCTTATTGGTCAATGCTTCTACTTCACAGACAATATGACCTAAGGATAAGGCCAACAAGTCTGGAAAACTCCCATAGGTCGGAGCCTCGCCTTGCGAAAATGCAGAGTTTTGGCCATGGCAAAAAATGCTGCATTTTACAGTACCTGCAAAGTGGAAAGGATTCTGCACACAACATTGATAAGGTCTTGTAGGCTATTTGTGGATCAATCCATTTAAATAGACTTCAGATGGGTTCTCGTCTACTGGAGCTTTGGACACATTTTTGTGTCACTAGAATAATCTCTGGTGGTCTTGGGAGGTAATCTAACCAATGGGCTATGAACTTTATAAAACTTGGACTGTAGGTATAACACAAGGACTAGAGATGAGCGAACACTAAAATGTTCGAGGTTCGAAATTCGATTCGAACAGCCGCTCAATGTTCGTGTGTTCGAACGGGTTTCGAACCCCATTATAGTCTATGGGGAACAGATACTCGTTAAGGGGGAAACCCAAATCCGTGTCTGGAGGGTCACCAAGTCCACTATGACACCCCAGGAAATGATGCCAACACCTCTGGAATGACACTGGGACAGCAGGGGAAGCATGTCTGGGGGCATCTAACACACCAAAGACCCTCTATTACCCCAACATCACAGCCTAACAACTACACACTTTACACACTCAATACCACCTCTCTGACAGTAGGAAAACACCTTGAAACATGTGTATTTGGCACTTGCAGTGAGGAGAGCTTGTCACCAGCAGTGAATTTGGCCTTTGTAGTAAGTTGAGGTTGGCACCAACATTTGTTTTGAAAATCAGGGTGGATTGAGCCTCTAACCAGCAGAGTTTGGGCAAATTCATGGTGGAGGGAGCCTCTAAACACCCCAGTTTGGGCAAATTCATGGTGGAGGGAGCCTCTAAAAACCCCAGTTTGGACCAATTCATGGTGGAGGGAGCCTCTAACCAGCCCAGTTTGGGCAAATTCATGGTGGAGGGAGCCTCTAAAAAACCCAGTTTGGACCAATTCATGGTGGAGGGAGCCTCTAACCAGCCCAGTTTGGGCAAATTCATGGTGGAGGGAGCCTCTAACCAGCCCAGTTTGGACCAATTAATGGTGGAGGGAGCCTCTAACCAGCCCAGTTTGGACCAATTAATGGTGGAGGGAGCCTCTAACCAGCCCAGTTTGGACCAATTCATGGTGGAGGGAGCCTCTAAACAGCCCAGTTTGGGCAAATTCATGGTGGAGGGAGCCTCTAAAAAACCCAGTTTGGACCAATTCATGGTGGAGGGAGCCTCTAACCAGCCCAGTTTGGACCAATTAATGGTGGAGGGAGCCTCTAACCAGCCCAGTTTGGACCAATTCATGGTGGAGGGAGCCTCTAAACAGCCAAGTTTTGGGAAATTCATGGTGGAGGGAGCCTCTAACCAGCCCAGTTTGGACCAATTCATGGTGGAGGGAGCCTCTAAACAGCCAAGTTTTGGGAAATTCATGGTGGAGGGAGCCTCTAACCAGCCCAGTTTGGACCAATTCATGGTGGAGGGAGCCTCTAAAAAACCCAGTTTGGACCAATTCATGGTGGAGGGAGCCTCTAAACAGCCCAGTTTGGGCAAATTCATGGTGGAGGGAGCCTCTAACCAGCCCAGTTTGGACCAATTCATGGTGGAGGGAGCCTCTAACCAGCCCAGTTTGGGCAAATTCATGGTGGAGGGAGCCTCTAAAAAACCCAGCTTGGACCAATTCATGGTGGAGGGAGCCTCTAACCAGCCCAGTTTGGGCAAATTCATGGTGGAGGGAGCCTCTAAAAAACCCAGTTTGGACCAATTCATGGTGGAGGGAGCCTCTAAACAGCCCAGTTTGGGCAAATTCATGGTGGAGGGAGCCTCTAACCAGCCCAGTTTGGACCAATTAATGGTGGAGGGAGCCTCTAAACAGCCCAGTTTGGACCAATTAATGGTGGAGGGAGCCTCTAACCAGCCCAGTTTGGACCAATTCATGGTGGAGGGAGCCTCTAAAAAACCCAGTTTGGACCAATTCATGGTGGAGGGAGCCTCTAACCAGCCCAGTTTGGACCAATTCATGGTGGAGGGAGCCTCTAAACAGCCAAGTTTTGGGAAATTCATGGTGGAGGGAGCCTCTAACCAGCCCAGTTTGGACCAATTCATGGTGGAGGGAGCCTCTAAACAGCCAAGTTTTGGGAAATTCATGGTGGAGGGAGCCTCTAACCAGCCCAGTTTGGACCAATTCATGGTGGAGGGAGCCTCTAAACAGCCAAGTTTTGGGAAATTCATGGTGGAGGGAGCCTCTAACCAGCCCAGTTTGGACCAATTCATGGTGGAGGGAGCCTCTAACCAGCCCAGTTTGGACCAATTCATGGTGGAGGGAGCCTCTAAACAGCCAAGTTTTGGGAAATTCATGGTGGAGGGAGCCTCTAACCAGCCCAGTTTGGACCAATTCATGGTGGAGGGAGCCTCTAAACAGCCCAGTTTGGGCAAATTCATGGTGGAGGGAGCCTCTAAAAAACCCAGTTTGGACCAATTCATGGTGGAGGGAGCCTCTAACCAGCCCAGTTTGGACCAATTAATGGTGGAGGGAGCCTCTAACCAGCCCAGTTTGGACCAATTCATGGTGGAGGGAGCCTCTAAACAGCCAAGTTTTGGGAAATTCATGGTGGAGGGAGCCTCTAACCAGCCCAGTTTGGACCAATTCATGGTGGAGGGAGCCTCTAAACAGCCAAGTTTGGACCAATTCATGGTGGAGGGAGCCTCTAAAAAACCCAGTTTGGACCAATTCATGGTGGAGGGAGCCTCTAACCAGCCCAGTTTGGACCAATTAATGGTGGAGGGAGCCTCTAACCAGCCCAGTTTGGACCAATTAATGGTGGAGGGAGCCTCTAACCAGCCCAGTTTGGACCAATTCATGGTGGAGGGAGCCTCTAAACAGCCCAGTTTGGGCAAATTCATGGTGGAGGGAGCCTCTAACCAGCCCAGTTTGGACCAATTCATGGTGGAGGGAGCCTCTAAAAAACCCAGTTTGGACCAATTCATGGTGGAGGGAGCCTCTAAACAGCCCAGTTTGGGCAAATTCATGGTGGAGGGAGCCTCTAAACAGCCCAGTTTGGGCAAATTCATGGTGGAGGGAGCCTCTAACCAGCAGAGTTGGTGGAAATCAGGGTGGAGGGAGCCTCTAACCAGCAGAGTTGGGGGAAATCAGGGTGGAGGGAGCCTAGTATTAGCAGAATTGTGCAACGCTTATGGTGGATGAGTATGAGGATGCGGAGGAATTGGAGAGGTTGAGTACAGACATGGAGTTTCATGTTGGGGTGCTTTACACAGGTGGGCACAAAAATGACGGCTCTACCCAGTGGTGGTTCATTTTTATCAAAGTGAGCCGGTCGGCACTCTCAGCTGACAGACGGGTGCGCTTGTCAGTGATGATGCCACCGGCTGCACTGAACACCCTCTCAGATAGGACGCTGGCGGCAGGACAGGACAGCACCTCCAAGGCATATAGGGCAAGTTCAAGCCACAGGTCCAACTTCGACACCCAATACGTGTAGGGCGCAGAGGGGTCGGAGAGGACAGGGCTGTGGTCGGAAAGGTATTCCCGCAACATGCGCCTATACTTCTCACGCCTGGTGACACTAGGACCCTCCGTGGCGGCACTTTGGCGAGGGGGTGCCATCAAGGTGTCCCAGACCTTAGACAGTGTGCCCCTCGTTTGTGTGGACCGGTGAGAACTTGGTTGCCTACTGGAGGAACTGCCCTCCCTGCCGCCAACGTCACATGCTGGAAACATCTCCATCATATTCTGCACCAATTGCCTGTGGCAAGCATTGATGCGATTGGCCCTCCCCTCTACCGGAATAAAAGACGAGATGTTGTTTTTATACCGGGGGTCAAGGATAGCAAAGATCCAGTACTGGTTGTCCTCCATGATTTTGACAATACGCTTGTCGGTTGTAAAGCACCCCAACATGAACTCAGCCATGTCTGCCACAGTGTTAGTTGGCATGACTCCTCTGGCCCCACCGGAAAGTTCAATCTCCATTTCCTCCTCATCCTCCATGTCTACCCATCCGCGCTGCAACAATGGGACGATTCGAAGTTGCCCGGAAGCCTCCTGTATCACCATCACATCATCGGACAACTCTTCTTCCTCCTCCTCCTCCTCCTCCATTAAACGCAGTGAAGCGGACAGATGTGTGGACCTACTCTCCAGCTGTGACGGATCGGATGCTATCCCTAACTCCTCTGTGTGATCTGAGTTATCCCTGATGTCAATCAGGGATTCTCTCAGAACACACAAGAGCGGGATTGTAAGGCTCACCATCGCATCCTCAGAGCTCACCCTCCTTGTGGACTCCTCAAAGACCCGTAGGATGTCACAAAGGTCTCTCATCCATGGCCACTCATGGATGTGAAACTGAGGCAGCTGACTTTGTGGCACCCTAGGGTTTTGTAGCTGGTATTCCATCAAAGGTCTCTGCTGCTCAACCACTCTATTCAACATCTGAAACGTTGAGTTCCAGCGTGTGGGGACGTCGCACAAAAGCCGGTGTTGTGGCACATGCAGGCGTTGCTGGAGAGATTTTAAGCTAGCAGCGGCTACTGTCGACTTGCGAAAGTGGGCGCACATGCGCCGCACTTTCACCAGTAGCTCTGGAACATTGGGGTAGCTCTTTAGGAAACGTTGCACCACTAGGTTGAAGACGTGGGCCAGGCATGGAACATGTTGGAGTCCGGCAAGCTCCAGAGCTGCTACCAGGTTCCGGCCGTTATCACAAACGACCATGCCTGGGCCCAGGTGCAGCGGCTCAAACCATATTGCCGTCTCATCGAGGAGGGCATCCCTCACCTCGGAGGCAGTGTGCTGTCTGTCCCCCAAGCTGATCAGCTTCAGCACAGCCTGCTGACGTCTACCAACGCCAGTGCTGCAACGTTTCCAACTCGTAGCTGGGGTCAATCTAACAGCGGAGGAGGAGGCGGTGGCGGAGGAGGAGGCGGTGGCGGAGGAGGAGGCGGTGGCGGAGGAGGAGGAGGGGGGTGTTCTTCTCGTGTCCCTGCCAGGAATGTTAGGCGGGGAGACGAGGTACACCGGGCCAGTTTGGGAAGCAGTCCCAGCCTCAACTACATTCACCCAGTGTGCCGTCAGTGAAATGTAGTGTCCCTGTCCGCATGCACTTGTCCACGCGTCGGTGGTCAAGTGGACCTTTGTGCAAAGCGCGGAACTAAGGGCCCGCCTGATGTTGAGTGACACGTGCTGGTGCAAGGCGGGGACGGCACACCGGGAGAAGTAGTGACGGCTAGGGACGGCATAGCGAGGTGCCGCAGTTGCCATCAGGTCCAGGAAGGCGGGAGTTTCAACAAGCCGGAACGCCAACATCTCCTGGGCCAGCAGTTTAGCGATGTTGGCGTTCAAGGCTTGCGCGTGTGGGTGGTTAGCAGTGTATTTCTGCCGCCGCTCCAATGTCTGAGAGATGGTGGGTTGTTGTAAAGAAACGCCTGATGGTGCCTTTGATGGTGCAGGAGAAGGAGATAAGACAGGACCAGGGGAGGATGAGGTAGAAGTCAACAAAGTGGCGGAGGCAGATGAAGTGGTGTCCTGGCTCGTCCTCTGGAGTGCATCGCCAGCACAGTCAGCAGTGGCAGTGGCAGAGGCAGTGGCAGAGGCAGTGGCAGTGGCGTGAACGGCAGGCGGCCTTTGTCCTGCCGTTGCTGCCTGCCACTGATTCCAGTGCTTGGATTCCAAATGACGGCGCATTGAAGTGGTGGACAGGTTGCTCTTCTCAGAGCCCCTAATCAATTTCGAGAGGCAAATTGTGCAGACAACACTATATCTGTCCTCGGCGCATTCCTTGAAAAAACTCCACACCTTCGAGAAACGTGCCCTCGAGGTGGGAGTTTTTCGGGGCTGGGTACGAACTGGAACATCTTGGGAGATTCCGGGTGTGGCCTGGCTTCGCCTAAGCTGCTGACCTCTGCCTCTGCCTCTAGCTACCCTTTTTGGTGCTGCACCTGCCTCAACATCCACACTACTTTCCCCGCTTGACATCCCCCCTGTCCAGGTCGGGTCAGTGTCCTCATCATCCACCACTTCCTCTTCCAACTCCTGTCTCATCTCCTCCTCCCGCACAATGCGCCGGTCAACTGGATGCCCTGACGGCAACTGCGTCACATCATCGTCGATGAGGGTGGGTTGCTGGTCATCCACCACCAAATCGAACGGAGATGGAGGAGACTCTAGTGTTTGAGCATCTGGACACAGATGCTCCTCTGTTAGGTTCGTGGAATCGTGACGTGGAGAGGCAGGTTGAGGGACAATGAAAGGAGCGGAGAACAGCTCTGGGGAGCAGGGACAGTTTGGGTTATTGTTCTGTAAAGCTTCGGAATTTTGGGAGGAAGGAAGACAAGACTGTTGGGTAATAGGAGGAGAGGAGGCAGAGTCTGACTGGCTGCTGGACAATGTGCTGTAAGCGTTCTCTGACAGCCATTGCAAGACCTGTTCCTGGTTCTCGGGCCTACTAAGGTTTGTACCCTGCAGTTTAGTTAATGTGGCAAGCAACCCTGGCACTGTGGAGTGGCGCAATGCTTGCTGCCCCACAGGAGTAGGCACGGGACGCCCTGTGGCTTCACTGCTACCTTGCTCCCCAGAACCATTCCCCCGACCTCGCCCACGGCCTCGTCCACGTCCCTTTCCGGGAGCCTTGCGCATTTTGAATTCCTAGTTAGAAATTGGCACTGTATACCAGTAGTAAAAATTGTGGGTGCACGTAACCCCAATATATTCTTTGAATTACCAGTCAGAAACTGGCACTATATGGCAGTAGCAAGAAATGAGGGTATTTATAACCCCAATATATTCTTTGAATTCCCAGTCAGACAATGGCACTGTATACCAGTAGTAAAAATTGTGGGTGCACGTAACCCCAATATATTCTTTGAATTACCAGTCAGAAACTGGCACTATATGGCAGTAGCAAGAAATGAGGGTATTTATAACCCCAATATATTCTTTGAATTCCCAGTCAGACAATGGCACTGTATACCAGTAGTAAAAATTGTGGGTGCACGTAACCCCAATATATTCTTTGAATTACCAGTCAGACACTGGCACTATATGGCAGTAGCAAGAAATGAGGGTATTTGTATTCCCAATATACTCTTTGAATTCCCAGTCAGACAATGGCACTGTATACCAGTAGTAAAAATTGTGGGTGCACGTAACCCCAATATATTCTTTGAATTCCCAGTCAGACAATGGCACTGTATACCAGTAGTAAAAATTGTGGGTGCACGTAACCCCAATATATTCTTTGAATTCCCAGTCAGAAACTGGCACTATATGGCAGTAGCAAGAAATGAGGGTATTTGTATTCCCAATATACTCTTTGAATTCCCAGTCAGACAATGGCACTGTATACCAGTAGTAAAAATTGTGGGTGCACGTAACCCCAATATATTCTTTGAATTCCCAGTCAGAAACTGGCACTATATGGCAGTAGCAAGAAATGAGGGTATTTGTATTCCCAATATACTCTTTGAATTCCCAGTCAGACAATGGCACTGTATACCAGTAGTAAAAATTGTGGGTGCACGTAACCCCAATATATTCTTTGAATTCCCAGTCAGAAACTGGCACTATATGGCAGTAGCAAGAAATGAGGGTATTTGTATTCCCAATATACTCTTTGAATTCCCAGTCAGACAATGGCACTGTATACCAGTAGTAAAAATTGTGCGTGCACGTAACCCCAATATATTCTTTGAATTACCAGTCAGAAACTGGCACTATATGGCAGTAGCAAGAAATGAGGGTATTTATAACCCCAATATATTCTTTGAATTCCCAGTCAGACAATGGCACTGTATACCAGTAGTAAAAATTGTGGGTGCACGTAACCCCAATATATTCTTTGAATTACCAGTCAGAAACTGGCACTATATGGCAGTAGCAAGAAATGAGGGTATTTATAACCCCAATATATTCTTTGAATTCCCAGTCAGACAATGGCACTGTATACCAGTAGTAAAAATTGTGGGTGCACGTAACCCCAATTATATTCTTTGAATTACCAGTCAGAAACTGGCACTATATGGCAGTAGCAAGAAATGAGGGTATTTATAACCCCAATATATTCTTTGAATTCCCAGTCAGACAATGGCACTGTATACCAGTAGTAAAAATTGTGGGTGCACGTAACCCCAATATATTCTTTGAATTCCCAGTCAGACACTGGCACTATATGGCAGTAGCAAGAAATGAGGGTATTTGTATTCCCAATATATTCTTTGAATTCCCAGTCAGACAATGGCACTGTATACCAGTAGTAAAAATTGTGGGTGCACGTAACCCCAATATATTCTTTGAATTCCCAGTCAGACACTGGCACTATATGGCAGTAGCAAGAAATGAGGGTATTTGTATTCCCAATATATTCTTTGAATTCCCAGTCAGACAATGGCACTGTATACCAGTAGTAAAAATTGTGGGTGCACGTAACCCCAATATATTCTTTGAATTCCCAGTCAGACACTGGCACTATATGGCAGTAGCAAGAAATGAGGGTATTTGTATTCCCAATATATTCTTTGAATTCCCAGTCAGACAATGGCACTGTATACCAGTAGTAAAAATTGTGGGTGCACGTAACCCCAATATATTCTTTGAATTCCCAGTCAGACACTGGCACTATTTGGCAGTAGCAAGAAATGAGGGTATTTGTATTCCCAATATATTCTTTGAATTCCCAGTCAGACAATGGCACTGTATACCAGTAGTAAAAATTGTGGGTGTATATAGCCCCAATTCTATTGCTAGGGGACTTGCAGGGTATTTCTGGGGTGAAGGTGGGGGGGCACACCGTTGGAACGGGTATCGGGGTATATATCGGGTATACGGGAATACACTGACAGTGTATTCCATTCAGGATCCTGGGAAAGCTGGGTTGCGGCGATTGAGCCCGTCAGTGCCACGTTACACTGACAAGCTTCTCCCTGGAATTTAGCTCTTATAAGAGCTGTTGGTTGTCTTCTCCTTCCTATCCTAGCCTATCCCTGCCTACCCAGAATCTAAGCCCTAGCTAGCTGGACGGAAACCTCCGTCCTCGGTGAATTGCAAGCTCAGAATGACGCGAACCTGGGCGGCGCTGTTCTTTTAAATTAGAGGTCACATGTATTCGGCAGCCAATGGGTTTTGCCTACTTTTTTCAACGTCACCGGTGTCGTAGTTCCTGTCCCACCTACCCTGCGCTGTTATTGGAGCAAAAAAGGCGCCAGGGAAGGTGGGAGGGGAATCGAGTAATGGCGCACTTTACCACACGGTGTTCGATTCGATTCGAACATGCCGAACAGCCTAATATTCGATCGAACATGAGTTCGATAGAACACTGTTCGCTCATCTCTAACAAGGACATAACATCTTGAGGGTAGAGCTGTGGCTATTATGGACTGACCTGGACAAACACTGAAAAATCAAAGGTTGATATAGAAAGACTCGGGTCTTACTTCTGACTAAGATTTTATCTCGGTACCAGAGAGATATCTAATTCAGTTTCTATGACTTACAGTTTGCTGTTATTGTCTTCTTTGACTTTTATGAAAGACTGGAGACCACTGGTATCTGAAGGAAAATTAATACTTGTAATAAAATATTTTGCTTTACACTTTTCGTAGCATTCAGGAATTGCGATATTCTAGAGTATTTTCTACCCCAGTAAATAATCATATTAATGTAACCCTGGTGGTCAAATGAGTAGGGGGTGAATGTCACTAACTGGCATGATGGGAAGATAAAGGGGGTTTAGTCGACAGCCTGCTCCCACTGCTCACAAGGTGCTGAAGCCCCATTAGTGCCCTCCACATGGTCTGATTGGTGAATACACACAGGATAATGGAGCATTGTACTGTGTAGAGGGTACTAAAGGAGCGTTATACTTCATGGTGGGCACTAATGGGGCATTATACTGTGTAGCAGGTACTAAAGGAGCATTATACTGCATGGTGGGCGCTAATGGGGCATTATACTGTGTGGTGAGTACTAAGAACCCTTATAGTTGCAAATGGGGCATTATGGCTCACTACACACTATAATGCCTGAGTGCCCCTCATGCAGCATAATGTTCTTAAGTGCCACCACACAGTTCACATATAGTAATCGGGAGAAAGATTCACCTTGTGAGATCGGCAATCATTCTTGCTGCCTACATAGGAGTAATGTTTGCGTGGCCGCCATCATTATGAATGGAAGTGAGGGTACATACATACAGCCGGTATCTGCAGTCCTTGTTTGGGCCACAGTGGGTCAGTTGCACTATGGTGAGTGCAGCTTCCTCTTTCCTATCTTGCACTGATTTGATAGATTGGTTTGGGGCAGACCTTTTACTGATTATTAGGCAATTAGTCAGGGAGGAGCCGCTTGATTTCGGATTATAAGATATAGGGGCTTATAGCAAGGGTTTTCCTTGCTAAAATATGCATCTTATAGTCCAAAAAATATGGTACTTTTATAAGGTGAAAGAAATTTAGATATACTTACTGCCTTGTAACCTATTTTGCTAGGAATCGCAAAGTAAGACACCAGGCCCTATTGAAATGGGAGGGGGGGGGGTGCACCTATCAAATGTGAAAGACTGTATTGCATTTTGGGTGCTGTGACACAATCCCAGGAACAAAGTCTTAATTTCAACTTTGTATCCTCAGAACGCAGATAACATTAAAACCATCTCTGCAGCCCAGAGACTCAGTTTTGTGCTCCATTACTCAGGCTGCAGCTAATGTTACCTGTGGCTCAACAAGTAGCACTAAGCACAAAGCTGGACATAGCACTGGACCAAGAGCCTGCAGATCACCCCATGGGGACATGGCTAGGTGAGTATTGCTGTTTAAAATGTATATGTAATATACTGTGTTATAGGTCATTGAAGAAACATTATACTTTGATGGGGTCAAAGTGGTGACATTTTACTGTGCCATGGGCAACTGTGGGCACATTATACCATGTGAGAGTCATAAGGGGTCATTATACTGTGTGGGAGACAATTTGGTGCATTATAGTATGGGCCACTGAGGGGAAATTATATCATGTGGGGCCATTTGTGATGATTATACAGATCCACTTAGGGACATTATACTGTATATGAGGCATTATACTGTGCACGTCACTTAGGGAACATTAGAATTGGTGGGAACTAATCATCTCTGTGGGGTTCCTTACTATGTAATGGAACAAAAAAGTACTCTGTAAAAATGGATGGAATAAAGGGGATATGGTCAGAGTCAGAGGCATGGCTTACCCCCCCAAAATTTGCTCCTATGCACAGCACATGCCACCACACATATCCATCTTTGAGTCCTTTGACAGTTGGGAGGTTTTTTAAAGTGATGGAGGAGGGAGGGAGGACTCACTTTGATAAAACCTTTTCACTGGCCCACCTATTTATTAATACAGGCCTTGTAGAATGACCAACCAAGTTCAGATACTATAGTTGTCATGTTCTTATTCCTAAGAATGGGAAAAACCATGGGATTAGAAGACAGGATCTCAAAAGGTTTCTCATCACAGCTAATCACTCTTAAGACTCCCCAAAACAGTAGATATTGCCTGGGGAACATTTGGTTAGAGATTTTACCTACAGTAGCTACTATAGGGAAAATGCATCATATGATGGTCAGATAATTAGTCGTCCATATAATGTAAAAACAGACCAGGTTTGCCAGAGCAAACATTCACTATGCCATATATCAATCCGCACAGAGAACAGTACGGTCAGTGACTGACTATTATCGGGGCGCTATCGGAAGTCCTTCCTCCCAACCGTGGTCAGGCTGTATAATCACCATCAGGCTAAGCGAAGATCACTCCGCACAGAGAACTAAATGATCCTGAGTCCTTCTTTTCCTTCTTAGTTGCTATGACTCCTAGTATCTTTTCTATCTGCTATGAGCTTGTATGTGTTCCTTCTTGTAATATATTACTGTATTATCCATGCTGCTGTAACACACTGAATTTCCCCATGGTGGGACTATTAAAGGATTATCTTATCTTATATTTCTTCAAAGGAAGCATGAACAAGGGTTGCCCTGATGGGACATCCCCTCTAAATGCTACCACAGTACCTATGTGGACAAGGTCAAAGCTATTTACCAATCTCTTTGTAATTTCATCAATATGCCATGTCACTCAAAAGGTCAAAAAAATAGAAATTATGTATATTGTAAAAAAATTATGCCCATTTTTATTCAATTACCCTTCCATTCGGGAAGAGCAGGAAAAAAATGAGCTTTTCTGTTTATGATGTGGAGATGAGTGTTTGAACCTATAAATAAACCCGCCTATCCTGTAATATACCTGTCATAGTGCCGTACGCACATGGCAGGGCTCCGTAATGCATTTTGTACATACATTTTACCACTGATCATCTCCACGTCCGGCAGACTGCTTATTGTGTTGTTTTTATTTAAGAACTCCGACTAAAGACGCGCAAACACAAAAACATTAAAAAGAGTGAATTTTTTTTTCTGCAATACTCAGGAAAAAAATGTTTCACAGGGGATTGGAAAGGCGAAATTTTTTCACATCCAAATGGATTGCAATTTCCCCCATTTAGCACCTGAAGGTAATTAGCTCGCAGAGACTGCCGAGTGAGAACACGTTCATGGAACATTAACTCTCATACATTCTCCAGTTGCAGAGCATTAATAGGAAAGATTAAAGTTTAAAGAGAGCAAAATGCCATTACCTCGTGAGCCACCTCTCTCAGCGGCAGTAACTGGTCCTCACTAACCTAAAAGCACCATTGGCATCTCTAGCTCCTGTTTCACATAATGGCAGCTTAGTTTTCTTACCTCACCTACGTAACGCAATCTTCAAGCTATCGTTGACATAACGAATATCAAAAGATATTATGTAACGTGAATAAAAAATGAAAATTTTTCAAAATTGTATCGAACAAAATAATACTATATATTGCTTATTGTGTTGCGACTTACAATGTCGCCCAAGACGTCTGTGCCGATATAAAGTCTCAAGGTTGAAAAGCAAAGTGAATTCATATAGGTAATTGGTATCGACACATTGAAAGCTTGTAACAGTTTATGGTTGTGGAAGTAACTCATGAGCAATGATATATTAGTATCCCTTATGTATTGTATTATAAATTATTATGATGGTGTTATAAATGGCTCAGCCTCTAATGAAGTTGTAAAAAGTCACTGGAACAAAGCCAGCGGTATATGTAGAGCGAATGGGAAACCATACCCTGCTGATGCTGGTTTATCTTAAGGTCCATTCACACGGAGGAAGAAGGTGCGGAATCCGTGTCAGAATTAGCGCTGAAAAAAAAGCCTCCCATTGACTTAAATGGGTTCTATTTTTCACACGGAATTCATTGAAATCAATGGTAAAAAAAGCCTCCAATTGAATTCAATTCCCATTGAAGTCAATGGGATGGGGGTTTTTTTCAGCACTTCTAACACGAATTCTGCACCAGAATCAGCGCTAACTTCCTCCATGTGAATAGATAGGTCCAATAAAGTCAATCCGAGCTATGATACCATGTCACATTGGGTCCTATCATAGTTATAGGCATAGCATACATGCTAGAGAGGCAAAATGTATATGTGACTTTCTAAAGAGTAGCCCTGGGATTGTGCCAAGGGCATGGAGAGGTGAACAAACTAGGTGACAAAATCTAGCCCCATACCATACACCATACCATATTACTATGGACATAACATATTCTGTAATTTTCGCTCTGGCCATCAAACACATAGATATCCGGAGACACATATGTGTCACATTTACATTACAAATGTGACGGTCAGGATTACAATAGAGGATAACACCTCTCTATATAACACAACTAATCTATCATTGTATCCCATATTGTTAGTAGATGATATCACAATTTATCTCACCCCGCACCCTGCATAGTGGTTGCCTAGAAAACCCTCTAGCACTCGAGCCAGCTCCAGAGGAAGAACAGAGGAAAGATGGCAGCCCCAGAATAAAAAAAATCTATGCCCAGAAAATAAAAACAGATTACAATAACGTAATAAATTTCAGTGGTCGGTTTACAAAAATTACAATACACTCCTTTTATGTAATTTCCACTGACCTAGATATTCCCAGATTTTATTTTTTTAATGTAGATTGTGAGCCCCATATGGGGATCACAATGTACGTTTTTTTCCCCTATCGGTATGCCTTTGTAGAATGGGAGGAAATCCACACAGACACGGGGAGAACATACAAACTCCTTGCAAATGTTTTTCCTCGCTGGATTCGAGCACGGGACTCCAGTGCTGCAAGGCTGCAGTGCTAATCATTGAGCCACCCTGTTGCCCCCCCAGATTTTTATTGATTGCCTTTCATGTGATGTCATCTATGGGTGGGAGCCCATTCCAAAGTAGCAGAAGATTGACTGTGGTCGGACCATAAAAAGTCCCTTTTCTGACTGCATGTTTATTCTATATCTGTCTATACTGATATGATTTTATTTCAGGTACGCCATGTGCTTACGTGTAGTGCCGAAGGAATTTGCCAAGAAATTCTTTTACAATCTCTCCTGCATTTTGAATCCACCTTTCCTCTGTACAAGTATATGAAAGCAATAAATGATGAGACAGTTGTATCCGAACATGGCAAGGTGGAGAACATTGCTGTGCTGTGTACTTTACAAACCCAAGGGTTCAAATTAATCTCTTAGGGTCATTAAGTTGATGTTTACCAGGACATCCAGTGGGAACAAACATGTCTTCCTTCTGCCTGACACGACTCTATTATTAAAGTGATCTATTCTTGCACGTGACATGAGCGTAACATAGCAAAAGCAAAAAAAAAAGAAAAAATAACAAAACAAAAAAATTTAAAATACAGTAATAGGAAATAAAAGAAACGCGATTGTTAGGTTAACCGGACGTGTACGGAAAAGTGACAGCAAAGTTTTATCAATGCTGAAAGGTTCTTCTATTGCAAAAAAGATGGAAAGAGAAAGATAGAGAGAGGGAGATAGAGAGGAAAAAAAAAGAAAGAAAGAGCAGGCGAGAGAGAGAGATGAAATTGAGACATGGAAGAATTTATAGCCCAGAAAATTCCATTCTGCTATCTGATTCAAAAAGTCCAGTCCCCCCAGCTTCGGAAAATCTATTTTCCACATTTTAATACCCTGCAGAACAGTCCTCATAACTCATCCGAGTGTGTTAAGCACAGTTTTATTAGATCTGAAACAAATTTTGGTGGGGAGATACTATAGGTCATTAACCATGGAGTAATTTTATCCTTGTTTCCCTAATGATGCCATAATGGCGAGCGAATTTCTTAACTAAAGACCAAAGAACATTTTGAAGGTCAGTTTCATCTGTGAGCTCCTTCATGCGCTTCTCAGAGAAGATTGGAAAACTCGCAGATTTTTTGAAGAGTCATTAATAATGTGGAAGCTGAAAGCGTACTCTTATTTGCCTTCTTGCTTTTTACCTTTTAATTTTATATCTCTTTATTCTTTCTTCCTTTTTTAACTCTCTTTTCGAATTGTCCTCTCCCTGTTTAGAAGAGACTGGCATTTTTTTTTCTGCGATGGATCCCCATGTCTTGGTTTTATATGTCCTATCACTTATAACTTATCTCCCTATGTTTGCATATATGTATTACAGATTTAGGTGCGGGGATTTATTTTAGATGGGACTAGATACATATTTATTTGGGTAACGCGTGTCTATAAAGTCCTATATGTGCTATATATAGGAGGTGACATTTGTGGATATTACTTAAAATAGAGATTTTTAGAAATGAATTTTATCTGTATTGGACATGCTTCATCTTCACATTTTGTACAAGCTTACCTGTGCAGAGTAGTAGATGGCATGTATACAATTTAGCATAAATCTCCATGGGGTAGTATTACAATAAACTACTGAATCTGGATTAAAATTCAGCAATTTTTCGATCATGAAATAAATATAATGAAAATAAAATATTAACACAAATTCCCACTTACATTATTATTATTATTATTGTTATTATTATTATTATTATTATTATTATTATTATTATATTTAAAGTTATTCTTTCTCTATATATTTTAAATTTAAATTGACTTTAATTACACCACTTCTAGGTAATCCATATTGGAGCCACTCTTAGGCCCAGGCCACATGGGCAGTAATGGAACCAATAAACTTATCTTTATTATATTATTATAGGCTCCTCTTCGTGATTGGTTTACTATACACCATTAGCGCTCTATAATTTTCCCGGGTTTTTTTCTCTACTTCTTCCTATTATGCTCCACCATCTACATTGTAGAATGGTGTCCAGGTAAGAGCTGGAATTGGATTGATGGGCTCTTGTTTGAGTCTTTCCCTCTACCGTACAGGCTCCAGGTCACCAATTTTCCTTTATCTTGTGGACAGTAGCATAGTGAATGAACTTAAACAAATTTCATCCGCATCTTGAAACTAAAACCCGCAGAGTAAAGTGACTAGTGCGAATTTTCATCCAATAGTTACTTCTCTTGCCTCCAACTTCCGCTTACATGAGCATGCATGTGTTCTCAAGAAGCTACTAGACACCTCTGACGGTGGCTTATCTACCCTAAGAACAAAAGGATTGGACTCCACCACCCAGAGTGTACGGCAGAGTCATCCCACATTCATCTCACATGTATGGCAAGATGTGAATAAGAACACAAAGACAAAATTCCCCTCTGGGATCCAGGAAAAATCTGCCTAAGTGTCATCCAATAAGAATATGTCATTTATGAAACTGTTGGGCCCCCCTGGAAACTGGGGCCTGGGTGTGACTGCTACCTCAGCCCCACCAATAGTTACACCCCTAGACATAATACAGACAGTGCTCATGGTATTTTTATTCCCTACATAGTGATTTAAAAAGCCTTTGTCTCGCATAAGAAAATCTGGTCCATTTTGAATGATCGACACCCTGTTGAGAGCACTGGAGAGGAATCCAAGGGGAATCATCTCTATGTATACATGTTGTGTCGTCCGGGCATATCATTTGTAATGTTAAATATATCTGTATGGATAAAGAGTTTTTAATACTTTTCATGTTGTAGAAAGAAATTACTTTCTAAAGTTTTTTTTTTATGTAAATTACATTGTTGAGAACGGCAACAAATATGGCTGCACAAAATGATTCCATTGAAATATTATATAGCATACACTTAAATGAAGAATATTACGTTGCATAACTTTTTGGCGGTAAAAACTTTAAGAGGAGCCAAATAAAAGTTAGTGGCACCAAGCGAAATATCTTCAACTATAACACAGAACCAGATGGTTTCTAATGAGCCTTTTTACTATTTTTGCTTCCATTTACTGTGCAGGTGAAGCTCAGAGGGTCATTTACTTCTTTCTGCAGATGAGATATCAGAAATTGTCTGTGGATTATTATTACAGGCCTGTCCTTTAGACACTTCTAGATTTTAATTGAAGATTGTTTTTTGGAATATAGTTTACTGTACCATTATGTGAAATAACCTCAATTTATGGATCAAATTTTAGTTGCAACATCAGGACCTTCTGTGGTTCTACTGAGCAAAACTTTATTCAAGGGTCATATGGTTAAAAGGGTTTTCCCTTTATGGACACTTATCTCATATCCACAGGACCGGGGATAAATGTCCGATGGCTGGAGCCCTAATGCAAGGTCCTCCAGTGATCAGTAGGACAGGGAACCAAAAGTCCCTCTATGGCCTCCTTGTGAATGGAGCACCAGTGGTTTTGCACTACCAGTGCTTCATTCACTTCTATGGGACTTTCAGGTATGTAACCTCCAGCAGCACCAATATCCCCATAGAAGTCAATAGAGTGATGGTCACACAAGCACATTGGCGCTCAAGGAGGCTTTGGGCGACTTTTGGTCCCCTGTCCTCCTAATCATTGTGGAAGCTGGTGATAGGACTCCTAATGATTGTATACTTATCCACTGTCCTATGGATAGGGGCAGGGGTGTAACTTGAGAGGGTGCAGTCTCACCAAGGCCCAGGAGCCTTAGGAGGCCCATATGCACTGGCTTCAGTATTGCGATTGCAGCTTCCATTTGGCCCATAAGCCAAGGAGATCCACAGATTACCCTAACCACACTAAGGTGGATTAAACTCCTTAGCACCTGTAACCATGACTATCAAGAATTTTCTGTAGGGATGAGGTAGGGAACCCTGGACAGATAATTGCACTGGGGCCAACAAGACTTTAGTTATGCCACTGATAGGGGATAAATGTCCGTAATGGGACAATCCCTTTAAATTTGGCTCAGCTGATCACAACAGTTTTCAATCTTATGGCTGAAAGTGGCCTTGGATCAACTCCAAAAATGTCTTTACTGGTAGACAATTCATGATGACCAGTGTAACAGGAGGTGCCAATACAGTAAGCTAATTTTATTCCATAGAACTGACAGTGTAACATCGGCCTTATTAGAGCCATGAGTAAGAGTGGAGACAGTCGAAACACGTAAGTGACTTCCTTATGTGAACTTTTATGTATCATATAGATATGATACAATAAAGGATATTCATGTTTTAACACAAACAGTATCAGTTCAACTTTGTTTTCTATGGATAACTTTATTAGATAGTATGCTGCATAAGCTACCTGATGGTCTGATGAAGGTTGATTTGCCATTTACCAAATTATTCCAGTTGCACCAGGAGTCATCTGTAGTCCAGAACACTGGGGCAGCTGAGGAAATTTTGCAGGCCATAAGCAGTTGTAGTTTACTTATCTCTTAAACATCAAAACCTGCTGATGGAATAAACAAGGGATCTAACATATTAAGCATATTATTCAATGCAAACTATTATTTGAGACTAATAATATTTTATATATCATTGTTCTTAATAGAGTCTCCCTTTAACAACTTATGTAAATCGCTTAATTTACCTTCAGGAATATAATAAAAAAAATAAAAAATTTGTAGTTTCAGTGTATGACCTTATATTGTTAGAACTCTAATGTTAGATTCATAGATTTATGCCAAGATGGTCAAAAAGTAAAAAAAAAAAAAAAAGTCAAACGGCGTTACCAGAATAATATATACTGAACACTTTTAGCTTCTAGGCCTCCCTGCTTAACATATAGAACTTTCCAGAAGTTCATCTAAGGTTATTGTGAGTAGAGATAGGTAAACTACCCAAGAGTCATTTCGGGTTTGGATGGCTCGTGTCTTTAATTCGTATTGGGTCAAAAAAATTTTGCTGCAGATTTTACAGTCTTTTTTTGAGCCAAAGTCAGGAGTGGCTTGAAAAGGAAATGGGAAATATAAAGGGAGCTCATAGAGGTTTCCCTTCTGTTTAGTTCACTCCTTAGGGCTCGTTCCCACGATGTAACGCGGCGCTCATTCTGACATGTAAACACATGTCAGAGTCAGCACTTCAAAACAGAATCCCATTGACTTCAATGGGTTTCCGTCTTACACGCGCTACACATTGAAATCAATGGGAGGCTTTTTAACCCATTGATTTCAATGTGTTGCGCACATTAAACGGAATCCATTGAAGTCAATGGAATTCTGTATTGAAGCGCTGACTCTGACACGTGTTTACATGTTTCAGATTTTGCTTTGAAGCCAAGGAGCTTTTAGTTACACCTCCGATCGAGGAAATTGAAATTGTTTACAAAGCGATACCCAACCTTAAATTTTAAATTTACAGAATATTTTCTTGTTTCGCTAAAAGTACAAGTAAAATTGCTGTTGCCATGGATGGAAGACATTATAAGTAGACATAATGATCTAGTCACTCTGAGATGTTAGTTAATAAACTATTTGATACATAGCTGTCACATACTGTGTGTTGTCAGAGGTAGAGCCACCAGTCATTGCTAATATCAGTGAGCTCGGAATATTCTCCTAATGATCCACGGTTCACGTAACGTATTCTCCAATCACTAATGAGCAATAAGTACGCCTTTCAGTCTCACTATTCTCCATTAGATAATTACAATTCAGCAATAGAAATTAACTCTTCATCGCTGTTTTGACTAAATTTTTATAAAATAATAATCCAAAACCTGTTCTGAAACTATGTTGTCTATACAGATGCAGGCAGGGGTGCTCTCAGAACTCAGGATTATGGCCATCAATCTTGTACCGTATTACATGCATATAGAAGGCAATTCTACTCAAGAACAGAGGACCATTCATTGTGGAGTCATATGGCCTTTGTGCAGCTTCTAGTGTCCATACTAGAGTACTAGTGGGTCTGGTGGACAGAATACTAATTGGAGCCCATGCATTTTATTTTATGAAAAATAAATGAGCACCTCACAACCAAGAAGTTAATTGGGACCTTCTTTGCAGCAATTAGTGGTTATCAGGTCTGTATAAGCCTACATGGTAAGCCAGAGGCGTACCACGAGCATCTATACTCCAGTGCAAAAAGTTTCTTTATTGGGCCCATTTCTTTACTGGGCTCACCAACTGTAATGTATGGTTTATAATACTGGTCTCCTCACATTGGGACACTGTATGGGCTCCTATGACTCCCAGACTGAGGTGCATCTATACCCTCTGCACCCCCTCAAGTTATGCCCCTGCCTGGAGCCATGATAGAGGTGCCATCTATATTTTTATAGGCAGTAAAGTCATTGAGGTCCAATACAGTCTGTTCCCCTTTAGATAATGGTCTAAGAGGCTAAAAGGTGAGAACTGTTTATAGGAATCTGCAAGAATACACTTCACACGTCCATTAGCTTCCTATTGAAATGTCCTTCTTTCTTCTATCAACAGACCTTCAGTAAGATGTCAAAGGTACCAAGAAATTAGTCACTGCTGGAGATGTCTCGTAAACCCTTGTCCTAGATTCCCAACTGAAAAAAAGGCTTTGCCAGAATGTCCCTTTAATATTTTGGTAAAATTAGAAAATATAGGATTGATCAGCAATGCCTCTCCTATATACATTATCATTATTAGTATTTCTCAATGGAGATGGGTTATATAAGAGCACAAAGGAGGAATCTAACTGTAAAGTATCAGAAAAATATAGAGCATAAATGTATAGCCATTCACAAAAAAGTATTCAGTTTTTCTAATGTATCCTATATGGCCAAATGTATGTGACACCACTCCAAATGATTGAGTTTATTGTATTGCAACCCAGTGTGTACAACCAAGCACACAAAGTGAGGACCCACATCCTGAAGCACATGGTGTGCAAAAATGGCCTATCATCTGTTGTACTACTCACCGCTGAGCTCCAAACTGCATGTGAACGTTACATCAGCACAATTCCTGTGTACCAGTAGCTTCACATAATGGGTTTCCAAGGTCGAGCAGCAGCCTATAAACATAAATTGGCCATACACAATGCCAAGTGTCAGCTGGAGTAGTGTAAAGCACACTGTTAATAGACACTAGAGGGATGGAAATGTGTTCTCGGGAGTAATGTTTCACTATCTGGCAGTCTAATGGACAAATGGTGGATGCTTGGAAAACTCTACCTACTGGAATGAATAATGTCTACGGTAAACTTTGGTGGAAGGAGGACAATGGTATGGGGCTATTTTTCAAAGGTCTAAGCTTGGTCCTTTATGTCCAGTGATGGGTTAAGTCAACATTATAGTTAAGATAATTGTATTCCAACATTGTGGGAATATTTTGGAGAAGGTCCTTACCTGTTCTAGGATGACTATCATGAAGACATGGTTTATTGAGTTTAGTGTGGAGGACCTGAAAAGACCTGACCTCAAGCCAATATCAGTAGGATGGAAAGCGAATAGTGTCTAACATCAGGGCCTGACCTCGAAGTTCTTTTGAATGACAATTTTTTTCAGATACACGTATGAGAAATCCTTCACTGAAGACAGTTATAGTGGACACAACTTCATATTAGTATGCATGGTTATGGCATAGGATGTCCGATATGTTCATATACTTGGAGTGTTGGTTAGGTGTCCAGGATATGTGATGGGCACACAGCGGTCATTAATATATAATAACTAACTTTTGTTAACTTCAAACACCAACAAGGTCTTATAGGTGAGGGTACGTTCTCATCTTCATCCATGTCTATCTGGTGCAGAGTTAGTCAGAAATCATGAATGCATAAGTCCTGTAAGCCCACCTATTAAGGGTGCATTCACACGGAGTAAACGCTAGCTTATTTTGTAGAGTAAAATTACACTTGTAAATTTTGCTATCCCATTGACTTCAATGACATTTTACAGGCGTATTTTTACAGGCGTATTTTTTACAGGCGTATTTTTTACAGGCGTATTTTTACACTTGTAAAAAAATATCATTGAAGTCAATGGGATAGCAAAATTTACAAGTGTAATTTTACTCTACAAAATAAGCTAGCGTTTACTCAGTGTGAATGCACCCTAAGGGTGCATTCACACGGAGTAAAATGGAGTGTAATTTGGAGCGTTTACGGAGCGTTTACGGAGCATTTACGTAAACGCTCCGTAAATGCTCCGTATACGCTCCGTAAACGCTCCAAATTACACTCCATTTTACTCTGTGTGAATGCACCCTTAGTCTGATAGAAAATAACAGATTTCCATTATAGTCAATGAGATCCCTCAGAATCCATTGGTCGTCAGTTACTAGACCGATCCATTTTGTGGTGTAATCCATTATTCTGATGAAAGTATTCTTATATACGAGGAAATTAATAGCCGTGGATCATCTTCAGAAGTCAAATTTTTTAGAATCGACTCAAACATTGCCTTAATGCCACAATTCTTGCCATAAGAATTCTTTCTATTGACTCCACTGATATGAGACGGTGATTTTCTACGATGGGTTTGTATACTTTTGTTAGTTTGCTATGAGAACGTTTCCTGTATTATAGCTCTGCTAGCCTGGAAAGTAACTGTATAACTCTGCATGTGCTCATGTCTTTGGTGTGTGTGTCTGCGGTAGGGTGAGTTTTGTAGAAGGGGAGGGAGTGCGTGTGCCCAGTGCGGCGACACTCTCTGCTCCCAGATGTGATGCCAGCGATAATTTCAATTTTATGCCTTTGTTATGGCTTTAATCACTTTCTTTATGCGTTTTGTTCCAGCGATCAGGGAGAGACACCTGATAGGCAAAAAGAATATCAAGGGAACAATTTTTATTTGGGATGTGGTGAGAAGTCTAATTAGAATTTGAATTCTGCTGAGCCTTGAAATGGTGGGTACTTTATCCTGATCGCCTTAGATATTGTTTGGAGTCAATCATTTGTCTTAGAGCGTAATGCTGTAAAGGCTCTCCAGTCACATTTCTTCTCTTATAGGGAGGTAGGGAAAACTAATGGTGGGGATAGAGGCAGGGAAGATACTCGCTAGCTTGTACTGACAGTTTGGAAGGGGAGGAAAGGTTTAACCCGTCGGAGTGCTGGAGTATTAGAAAGCTTAAAAAACTAGGAAAGTGGGTTCTTTTTCTTCCTAACAATAAACTATATGTATATAAGGTGCGGTATTATTACTATATTGTTTTAATATATATCCCACAATTGATATACTTTTACCGCACTTTACGTCACATACTAGGGGGTAAAGGTCAGACATATACCCTGATGTTTATATACCCTTGGTGTCATAGGGTGATTTAGCAGAAACTAGTTTTGTGTTCACAGAGTTTTGGCAGTAATTTGGTGAATGGTCTCCTGGACTAACACCTAGCCGCAGCTTCAGCCCATGGTAAAACAGGCTGAAGATTGGGGTGATTATTGTAAAACCATATATGCACTTCATTTAATCAAATATTACAATAAAATAGTATCAAACGTTTAAGAGAAAAATTCAAAATTTTGAAGTTAAGTTACTTTGGAAATCAATGTAGCATTCTAGAGAAAAGGAAGGGCTGAGCAGACTGATATATAGCTTTGTGGAACAAGATTGAAAATAACCTACAATAATCTATATCTCAGCTTATTATGGATTTAGGAGTCCTGTTGGTGGTCCTAAACAATAATTGGAGGGTCCAGTGAGTGGTCGTAAACAGTGACTTTGGGTCCAGTGGGTGGTCCTAAACAGTGACAGGTGGGACCAGTGGGTGGTCCTAAACAGTTAATGGTGGGTCCTATGGGTGGTCCAAAACAGTGACTGGTGGGTCCAGTGGGTGGTCCTAAACAGTGACTGTTGGGTCCAGTGGGTGGTCCTAAACAGTGACTGGTGGGTCCAGTGGATGGTCCTAAACAGTGACTGGTGGGTCCAGTGGGTGGCGCTAAACAGTGACTGGTGGGTCCAGTGGGTGGTCCTAAACAGTGACTGGTGGGTCCAGTGGGTGGTCCTAAACAGTGACTGTTGGGTCCAGTGGGTGGTCCTAAACAGTGACTGGTGTGTCCAGTGGATGGTCTTAAATGGTGACTGGTGGGTCCTATGGGTGGCCCAAAACAGTGACTGGTGGGTCCATTGGGTAGCCCTAAACAGTGACTGGTGGGTCCTTTGGATGGTCCTAAACAGTGACTGTTGGGTCCAGTGGGTGATGCTAAACAGTGACTGGTGGGTCCAGTGGGTGGTCCTAAACAGTGACTGTTAGGTCCAGTGGGTGGTCCTAAACAGTGACTGGTGGGTCCATTGGGTGGTCCTAAACAGTGACTGGTGGGTCCAGTGGGTATCCCTAAACAGTGACTGGTGGGTCCAGTGGGTGGTCCTAAACAGTGGCTGTTGGGTCCAGTGGGTGGTGCTAAACAGTGACTGGTGGGTCCTGTGGGTATCCCTAAACAGTGACTGGTGGGTCCAGTGGGTGGTCCTAAACAGTGACTGTTAGGTCCAGTGGGTGGTCCTAAACAGTGACTGGTGGGTCCATTGGGTGGTCCTAAACAGTGACTGGTGGGTCCAGTGGGTATCCCTAAACAGTGACTGGTGGGTCCAGTGGGTGGTCCTAAACAGTGGCTGTTGGGTCCAGTGGGTGGTGCTAAACAGTGACTGGTGGGTCCTGTGGGTGGTCCTAAACAGTGACTGGTGGGTCTCGTGGGTGGCCCTAAACAATGACTAGTATGCACACTCATAAAGGAGAGGCAGGTCAACAATGAACAGAACCGCCTACTGGACTCCTAAGAAGAAATGTCAACAAACACTAATACAAATATCACAGAATATTTTCGAACAAAACTATGTAGTGATAAGTTGATCAATGACAAAATCTACCAGAAATCAAATTACTAATATGAACAAATATTCATGGACATGTAACAATGGTACAAATCTAAATACTTCAAGTCTACAAATTCTAGTTTGCCATTCACATTCCGGAATGTCACAATTGCAATAGCAATCAATAAAAACAACAAAGAGACATCATCATTCAATTTCTCTTCACCCAGGGACAAGCGGACCCATGAATCCTGGTCACGTGTCATTTTATCTACTGTGTTTTTTTATTCATTGAATATACATGTATATTATCATGAGAGGTAGATGTAGATATGTCAGTAAATAAGATATGTTAGTTGGCAAAGTATCTTCCACTTCCATATCCATATTTATGTAACAAAAAAAAAAAGGGCGTAAAAGTTGAAGAATGTCATTACCCAATATCAATGTGCATTGTGTCCCACAGGTACGTCAGGTATATACTGTAGTATCCATGCCACTGTGGAGAGATTAAATCTGGCATTTGGGGACTGATCCATCAACATTGTCCAGTAATAACTTAAAGGGAAACAAATCAAAAAGAGAAAAAAAAATGGCGTAAAGAGGAACCGGGAAACCAAGTGAAAAGATCTTCAAGATGACGGACCTTCCATAACTATTGTCTCTTTCTTATTCTTGTAACACAGCCCAGAATTCTATTTATTAAGAATAATTAACAATCTGTGAAATCTTCCAGACTAATATAACATTGTAGATTATCCTTCACTATAACATTTTCAACATTCTTATTTATTAGGACCAAAATCGCTATGGAAGAAACCAAGATGGTGCTAGCGTGCTCCTTGTGCCGACCTCCTTGTGATGTCATCAGAGCTGCGGCAATTGTCATGGGCTGTAATACAGATACATTTTATGTTTGTTATGGCTACAACATCTCTTCATACTACTATGGATTTACATCTTCCTAAGATCCTATTAATATTATAAATGTGAAAGTTTGTGAGTTTGTGGGTTTGTGGGTTTGTGTGTTTGGATGTTTGCATGTTCGGATGTTTGTTCCTCAATCACGGAAAAACCGCTCCACCGATTCGGCTGAAATTTTCCACAAACATAGTTAATACACTCGATTAAATAGGCTACTTTTCGTCACAATAGCGCACATACATTTGTGCCAGGACCCCCACAAAACCCAAACTCACACCACCATCTCTGCAATCTCACACACTTTGGACCATAGCAAGCCACAAAATTCATATTGCCCTCTACAGCCTCGCCCCTAACTCCACACAATCACATATACATATACTTTACCACTTTGCCCCTCACCTTAACGATACTCCAGGAGGCTCTCTTTAACGCTCCGGAGCAGCCATGTTTGCCGAACCCCACCGCTGACAATCTGCGACACCGCCCACCCATGTCAATACCCCTAGGCGGTCTAAAAAATGCAAAAAAAATAATTTAAAAAAAGTAAAAAAATATAAAAAAAAAATAAAAAGGATTAAAAATTCAAATCACCCCCTTTTCTCTAGAACACATATAAAAGTAGTTAAAAACTGTGAAACACATACATGTTAGGTATCTCCACGTCCGAAATCACCCGCTCTACAAAGCTATACAAATATTTTTCCTGTTCGATAAACGCTGTAGCGAGAAAAATGGTCAAAAGTGCCAAACCGCTGTTTTTTCACTGTTTTCATTCTGATAAAAATTTGAATAAAAAGTGATCAAAGCAATAACATTTCCCGAAAATGGTAGAACTACAAAGTACACCCAGTCACGCAAAAAAAGACGCCCTATACATCCCCGTACACACACGTATAAAAAAGTTACGGCTGTCGGAATATGGCGACTTTTCAAAAAAAAAAATTTTAAACACAGTTTTGGATTTTTTTTAAGGGGTCAAAATGTAAATAAAACCATATAAATTAGGTATCCCCGGAATCGTAACGAAACACAGAATACAGGGGACAGGTCATTTTGGTTGCACAGTGAACGCCGTAAAACCAAAGCCCGTAAGAAAGTTGCAGAAATGCATTTTTTCTTGAAATCCACCCCATTCTGAATTTTTTCCCTCCTTCCCAGTACATTATATAGAATAATTAATGGCGGCATCCTGAAGAAAAATTTGTCCCGGGAAAAATTAAGACCTCATATGACTCTGGGAGCGGAGAAATAAAAAAGTTATGGGGTTTAGAAGGAGGGGAGTCAAAAACGAAAATCAAAAAATGCCATCGGCGGGAAAGGGTTAACTTCAAATACTTCTGTCCCAAAGTCACTATGTAAAGTTTCTCACAACACCGTATATATAGCGGCTCAAATACAAAGTAACTTCAACACAAAAGTCTCACGTATTCTCTGAATTACAGCAAAAACAAGATACAAAGTTACATTTCATATCCCATACCTTATACACAGTACGAAAACCTTACCCGCGCCTGTATATACCCACTGCTACAATCACCGCAGACGAAGTCGCGGGTACCAGCTAGTATTGTAATAATCTAAATCAAGGTAAGTAGGGTTTGAGTAGGGGGCTTAAGTCTTGCAGTCATTACATGAAAACTAAAATGTGCGTCATTGTACAGCTACGTGAAAGCTGTCACCGTACATAGATGCAGATATTGGACTGCATTAGGTCAGGGCTTTATGGTAATATATGATGTAATATATGGCAGTATGTAATTGTCTACCTGTAATAGGAGGAAGCAGGGGAAGGTATTCAGATAGTGATGGAGGAATATCACAAAACTCTAAACCTGTTGAGCATGAGATGGTCTTATTATTGATCCATAACCCTGCAAGTATTTATTCATTGTCATTAGATCCCATAGGGATGCATTGTATACAATATTGCATTTTATTTTCCTGATTTTGTATGATTATGACATGCAATAAATGATTGTCCTTATAGGGACAGCCTGTCCACTGCATTATCCAGCGAGGACCCTGTTGCAGCCATTACAGGGCAGAGGACAGGGGTGGTGGAGATTGTGGTGCAGATAGCAAGGAACACAATGAGGGATTGCCTTTAGGACACTTGTAGGAGTCCCAGGCACAAGATTAATAATAATACTAATACTACAACCACCTACGTAAGTGCCGTATGTGTATATGGCTTTCCTGGGATCCTGACTAGCTCTGTCAGAAATATTGTGTAAGCAATATGGGCACAGTATATAGATTATATAGGTAATTGTATACTATAGGCAAGCACCTAGCGCTATAATGAATAGGAGTCTACTAAATGATGTAGTACACAGATGCTGTAGTAATAATACGTATAACCAGGCGGGTAGTTTGAGGCGGTACAGCCAACCAAGTTCTTGCATTGTGCATGCTTGGAGACCCTTTAAGTTAAATCTTGGGGGCCCAATAGATGTCTGCTACCAATATAATGATATATTATAGATGGGGGGGGGTCCTTGATTTTGTATCGGGGCCCGGAGATTCATGTTACGCCTCTGCCTCTCCTCTGTTCACTACCAGGGAGATCCCATCATATGACATCTAATTTATGCCACCGCTGTGATATGTCATCCAGCGTGATAATACCCTGGCGAGCCCCAGTTGGCCCCCACAAACAACACAGGTTTGTTGCAGAATGTTTAGTGATGGTCACATTAATGTGATTCAATTTTTCAGATATCCATGCACCTATTGCAGAGACAACCCCATTTAGATGTATGGAATGGATTTATTAGTTGAATTCATTTCTGCACTGTGTGAACATACCCATTGGTGGATTGGTATTTTACCCAGCCTGGCTTTCTTTATACCTGGAGACCCCTTTAAGTTATTAGGTGTACTTTTATAATGTGAGGTCATCCAGAAGACCCTGTTACATATTCCTGATGAATAATACAATGTAACACGGGAATTCAGAATGTAATTTTCTTGCATTTTTCAGTCCATTTATTCTTCTTGGAGACGTATTTATTATACCATTTGTTAGACTTCATGTTAATTTTAAGATCTGAGGAATTACACTCAGTTTCTGATTACTACAAAGCCCATAGGGATGCCGACTGTATTCAATAAGACGCTATGGTAATGTAAAGTGATGAAATCATGAAACCTGTCTGTGGGAGGATTGAGTTTACGTCTACTTCTTAAAGGCAAACTGCTAGAAAAAATATGTGAAAGGGAGTTGTAGTGGCATTCTACTATCAATGACTATCAATGCCCCTTTAGGGTAAGTTCACACGGGGAGCGGAAGGGTGGATATGGCACCGAGAGTCACGCGGGGAGCTGCGTCACTCTCGGGCCAAAATCCGCCTGTCACGGCTTCCCCCTCTGGAGTAGGCTCAAATGAATGGCCCGCGAATGAATGAGGTTGCTGCTGCGAGGTGGACGCCATGGCTCAACGAGCCGCGGAATCCGCCTGAAGAAAGGGCAGCTCACTTCTTTTTTCACGAGCGGCAATATGCCGCTCACGGAAAAAAGTAACCTGGCGGCCTCCATAGACCACCATTGTGAGGAGGCAGATTGTGATGTGGATTCTGCGCCATAATCCGCAACCCCCCAACCCCCCGCATGCCCGTGTGAACTAGCCCTTATTCTGAGGCCTTCAAGACATTTCCTTTTGTATTGTAGCCTTTTGAGCCTTATCATGGCGACATTGTCTGGATCCATATCACCATCTCTTAGCTTGGATTCCCATATATCAGTTGTATCAAGTGTTAGCCACTTATCTTGTCCCACATGCAACGGTTAACAATTGGCTATCCAGTAGTCTATCTAGTTCTTCATACCATTAAATTGGTCTGAGCCGTCAGTAAGCCGAGTTGTAGAATGGTACAGTCAGCTTTTTTTGATCTTATACAACCACGCCAGAGGAAGCCTAAGCCAGATCTACCCATCAACCATAGATAAACTCATAAACTCCCCACTTCCGCCATTGTAGGTTGCATTAACAAACCATCACTTGTGTCTGTTGAGCCAATTCTCTCTTTTGATGGATCATCTATCAAGTGTGAATACATGGAGACTCTTAAGATTTCAAAGGCTTTGTAACTCCAGGTCCCAAAAGGCTGAAAGGTCAGACACAATGGAGTCGGAAATGTAGTTCATAGTGACGTCACTTTCAGAAGACCTTATATCTATCAAATCTTCACTGTTTTAGTCCAACCTTTTTTTAATTCAATGTTCAATATATCTTGAAATGACATTTCCGATATCAATTGATCTATAACTTTGAATTCGGATTGCCGATTTTTATATATTATTTAGATGACGAAAATCGCATACCGAGCCGTTCCTTTCTGCCTTTAATACGGACATAGATTAATTTTTTTTACAGATCTTAGCAGTTTTACAATCAGTGAGTGTAGAATATTAAATGTGCTTCTCATTTGCATGGTTAGTATACCGTTATGAGAAATAATATGCATAAAGACTGCCCTAACTTGTCTATATAACAGGACTTTCTTTATGCAAACCTCTTTGTTCTGATTAGACGGGAGGTTCTATGGCAGTATAATTTGTCTCATTTCAGACTTGAGTACCTTGTCCCCAGCTAGCGTTAATCTCATTGTAATCTCTCCTATTATAAGAGCAACTCATTATTTGACTTCGGATGGTTGAATACCGAACGAAACATTGGTGAAATGCAGCTGACCATAAACCATTTTCAGCCTAACCCTCCCTATCCACCTCCTCCACCCCTGAGCTGCATATTCAAAAAAGAACCTGATTAAGTTTAGTAGTAGGATAACTCCTTACCCATAATCAAGACGGAGCGCCGCGAGAAACAGAACAGAAGTACATAGGCAATGGCTTTTATTTCAATTCCACATGGCTAACGAAACATGAAGAATGGAGCGCACAGAAATTAGCGAAAACCTGTTTGTTTTGTTCAGATATGTATCAACATTAGATACATTGTATACCTAGTATCCGTAACACAACCCTATAATGTAAAGATCTAGAGAATCTCATCCATTTATTAGTGCTAAATCATGGTTTGTTTTTCATTGTATGGTTTATCATGTATATACTTATATATAGGGTTTCTCCATTTTTGTTTATACATAGTCAGCCAAAAAGTGGCCAATTGTGGAACAGTTTTGCGGAGTAAGAATAGTGATCTATGGAGGTTTATGGATGGAGCACAAGGCTCCCTACTTAGTATCATCCAGAATACAAGCAAATATGGCCATGTTTGTAGATGGTGTTTCTTGCTGTCTCTTAAGAAGCGCTCCATTCATCATATGGTCAATCTCCTTCATCCCACTGATCTATCTGTTTCCTATATGAATACCCTTATTGTGGTCGTATTAACTTACTCTAATAAAGAAGGAACAAAAACAAGCAGATTGAGCTAGTGAAGTATGATGGCAGCCTGTTGCTCAGTGACACTACATAGCCAACCACTTTTCATGCAGAAGATGACCATGGTGGGTTCAACTCACTGACAGTCATACATGTGCAAGTAAGCATGATTTACAACACGGCTTACAAGCAGAAGGAACCAAGCAGATTGGTATATTTAATTTGTATTTCATTCACTTAAACCCTTTGCTTTGTGTGCTTAGGAGTCCAGTAGGTGGCCCATGTAGTAACATAACTAATAATCACTGTGTAGGACCGCCTACTGGACTCTTAAGACCAGAATGAGCAGAGATATAAATGATTAAGTTATGCAAGTGTATTTTCTACAAAACTATAACATAATGCCCAGACATAGGGCTA